>NW_017567017.1:98848-126756 GCF_001661265.1 Saitoella complicata NRRL Y-17804 | reverse complement strand
CGGCACCGCTGCTCCCACTTCCGTCCCGGGATCTGCGAACAACGGTACTGGTATCCTTTCTTCTATCAGCTCCGTCATTGCGTCCGCTACCTCCGCTCTTGGTAACGGCACCGCTGCTCCCACTTCCGTCCCGGGATCTGCGAACAACGGTACTGGTATCCTTTCCTCTATCAGCTCCGTCATTGCGTCCGCTACCTCCGCTCTTGGTAACAGCACCGCTGCCCCCACTGGTACTCCCTCCGCTTCCAACGGCACTTCCCCCGCTGCTACCGCTTCCCCCATCGCCTCCCCATTCACTTTGGCCGCTGACGGCGCTGGTGTGTTGACCCTGGTTGGTGGTGTCTTGACGTTCGAGAACACCTCTTCCCCCTCCACTTTCACCATCAACGACGATGGTGCCCTCGTTTCCGACGGTAACATCATCTCTACCGCCGACGCTGATGGCTCTCCCTTCGTTGCCGCTTCCGGTATTTCGCGTCGTCAACTCGCGCCGAGTGGGTTGTGGAGGTTGTTGGCTGGTGTCCTTGAGTTCTTCTTGAACCAGGAGAGGCAGGTTTTGGCGGCTTGTAACACGGGTGGTGTGGTTACCCTCAACCACTTTTCTGATGCTTCCTTGGTGGGTAACTGTTTCACTGTTTCTCTTCAGCCTGCCCCTGCTTCTGAGGAGGCTTCTTCCTCTTCTTCTTCCTCTGAGGTCGCTGCTCCTACCGGTACCAACAGCACATCTGCTGCCACTCCCGCCGAGGCTACTCAGACGAGCTTGCCCGTTGAGTCCAGCAGTGCCAACTCTACCACCGCTGCCCCTACCGCGGAGTCTACTGCTTCTGGCGTTACCATTCTCCCCATCTCCACCTCCTCTGAGGCTTCTTCTTCCGCCACTTCAGTTGCGTCCCCCTCCGCCGGTTTCCTCAACAGCACCATTGCCAGCCCTACCGGCGTGCAGAGGAGGGCTTACCGCTACGCTCGTATCTAAACGTCCTCTTTCGAGGACTTTACTTGAGGGCGTGTGAGATAATATAGGCTACTGGAGAGTGTTTTATGATTTATATTCGTTAATTGCGAGGATGAGCATTAGGCCATCTGAGTGATATCTATTCCTTCGTTTTGGGGGTTTAATAGAGTTCCGTCACGTTTAGATGTGCGAAACAGTTTGATAACTTTCTGATGATATACCTAATGGGTTATTGATACTCTTTGTCCCTCTTGTGCTTTTTGTAAGTCCATCTCCCAAAGTCGTGCTCTATTTCGTCCCCACCGGTCTGCTGCTTCCCACGATTCTTACAATATATAGATAAGGAGAATGGACAATAAGATCTGCGCATATGTCCTTTCTCTCAGGATCATGAAGCACAATACCAAATGCGAATTACTACATCCTAATCGTACACATCATCCTCTCTCCCGCGAGAGCCCAAGTGAAATCCCAAACTTCAACTCACTTCTCATCACCAATCCAAAGGGAGTACAAAAACGCCGGAAACCCGGACCGAGAACCAGAACAACGAAAGAGCATGCCAAAAGAAACAACCATACCGAATAAGCCAGTACAGTCCTACACACTCGTCTTACACGACTCCACTACCTCCCCGAAAAACAAAGCACCGAGTGTCACCGTTCCAAGTTCGACACCTCAAAGCTTCGATGACTAGAGAGCCATTTACGACTCATCCATCAACCTCGTCCCACCACCACCACCGAACCCACGGGGCATGAACTCATCTTCAGAGACGTGTCCACTCCCATGATTCCCCTCCTCTTTAATCTTCGCCACCATCCCTCCACCACCTCCATTCCCGTTACAGTTCGCGTTTTGCTGCCCACCAAACGGAGAAGCAAAGTTAAACGCATGGTGAACACCTTGCGTGTTGACCCCCGGCATCGTATTGTTTGCTTGGGTATTCAACAGGGCGGTATGGTTTCCACCACCTCCCCTAAGCACCATCTCAAGTTCGCGGTTCCTCGCCTCAAGTTCCGCGCAGCGGGCATTCAAATACCGAATATGATCAACACTCTTACTCAACACGATCCCCTTATTGGTCCTCTCCTTCTCCAACTTTGCCTCCGCCCCGGGACTCCTCTTGTTGCCCCCGGCTCCGCCCTCGCCATCCCCGCCCGAGGTGGAGTTCCTGCGTTCACTGGCGCCGGTGACGTTAGGGAATGAGCCATCTTCCATGGGGAGAAGGTTTGCGAGTTCCTTGATTTTTTCGTTGATGTTGTCGCGACGGCGACGTTCGACTGCGTTGTGACTTTCACGTCTTTTGCGTCTCTTCTCGGCTTGTTGGGTCGCGTCACCTTTAATAGGTCCCGTCAAGAATCCGGTCGGGACACCAACCATGCTCGCGACGTCGTCTTCGACGATAGCACTCTCCGGATATGGGTAGGACCCCGGACGCGATCCCGGTGGCGAATGCCCAGTCGGCGACATCCCCATCCCATTCCCATACGTAACTTGATTCAACAGGCTCGGACGACGGGCCGTACCCCCCGACGCACGACGATTCGACAACGGAATCGCGACGGCAGGGGTGTGTAAAGGATTCCCATCCCCACTCGCCAACGTCGGACTCCCGAAATAATCTTGTGGCGCCCCACCCCCCGCCGCATTCGCCGGCGTAAACGGCGTATTTGGCGTAAAAGGCGTTCCAAAACCCCCGGCACGCTGTGCGAGATACCCACCGTGGTCAAACATCGGACTCTGCGAGAATGAATGCGCGGAGAACGATGATGCATGTGGACGAGCAACATGAAACCCGCGTGGGTCAGTGGAGGATGAGATAGGGTTATTCAAGTCTCCGAGGGAGACGAGGTCTGCGGCGGAGATCATGCCGGAGGACATATCGCTTCCACCACCAGACGAGTGCTCTTGATGGCCGTTTGACTGCTGGCCTTGATTTTGTTCGGACCAGCCGAAACCGGTGTTGAAGTCCGAGCGGTGGGAGGAAGAAGACGCGCTACTCGGCGTCGTGAAGAAGTTACCGGGGTGCTGCAAAGGATGATTAAACGGGCTTTCAGCCGCGTTCGTCGCACCAGTTTGCTGAGCTTGACCAAAGGGCTGCGGAGCTGCTGGGGGCTGAGAAGGGTGTGTGGCCGTGGGTGTATGCCCCAGGTAAGTCATATCGTCGTGAAACGGAGAGTGATCTGTAGGATGATCGAGGGGGTTCGCAGGCGTGTGCCCGGAGAAGAAGTGTGTGTCGAAGGTTGACATGATGGCTTGGGGTGTATGCTGCCTTGGCGGTGAAGGTAAGGCCTGTAAAGTCACTGAAGGTGCAGGTTGATCGCGCAGGAGGTTGTAAGGACTTTCAAGGCTGCGCGTTGAGTAGAAGAAGAAGATTGATAAGGGCTGGCAAAGAAGTAGTTATTTTGATGCCGAAAAGTCAGAGAGACGATCGTTGCGAACTCAAGACGTCTGTAGCACACGTGGACCAGTTAGCGACTCGTTGCAAACAAAGACTTTCCGGCTCCTCGGTACCACGCACCTTCAACTCTCGAGAAAATGGCAACACAGTAGTTGAGATGAGCTGTCCTTGACAAGACGAGGAGATTCTTTCCGATGAGCAGTTTCGATGCGGGTCCGATTTTTCTTCTGATGATTCTAGGGGGGATTCCTTGACGGTGAGGCTTGGGTGTCCTAAAAGGCGGGCACTAAACCCCGCTTCCAGTTTGGGCCCAGCTGGGGTGCAGTGAAGGGACGCTAAAGAGCTCGGTCTGAACGGCCGTTCAACACCTTGGGGAAGGACGTTTGATGATATGGAGGGTTTTGAATAAGGGTCCTGCTCACGGGGTGCGTTGATCTTTGTGGATGAATAAGGTTCGTGTGCAGTTCGTCGCAGAATTTGGTGAGCGATCGCCAGTAAGGAAGGGAAGGCCGAGGAGGGGCCCGGAGAGGAGTGGACCCCTATCAAGGTAGCGGAACCGACGGGTGACGAGAGTGTTACTGTGTTCTGCTGCGAACTAGACTCACAGTCTACAAGAGTAGGTTTCAAATGCATGTTGCCGTGTTCTCGCTGTCTATTGGTGTTCTCGTCTAGTCAGGTTTAGCCGACGTCGCCCTTTTACCCTCCTCACCCTTCACAGCAGCCTCATCGCGAGGATTGGTAAGGTTCGTTCCCGCTCACGGAAAATTCTGCAAACGAAGTCCGGTACAGGGCCCTTTCTGCTACAATCGCGGCTCGCTACTGCCTGGACCTGCCAGCTTCTTTCATCGATGTTCGGGCCGGCATAATTGCTAGTCGACGGCCTGTCTTGGAGGAGGACGACTTCAGGGGTCTGAGGCTGAGATGCGGTGCCCCGCTTTATTTGCAAGCAGGGATAGCAAAACCATGACATTTATATTTACTGAGTCACTGATGCCAAATACTGCGCTGTAAACGTCCTGTCACTGCTCACGGTCCGAGTACGTCTACACGCGTGCCTTGACGGCATTACCCCCATGGGGCGAGATTTGCAGCTGTCAAGATAATTCCAACCCCAACGGAAATACCCATAACCCTCCGAGATGACCCCTGTTGCTGCTTCATCATTCGAAACAGGTTACTGCGTGCATATACCGTACCCAGGCAGATGAAAAATCCCGCCGTGCGAAATTAGATTGTAACATTAGGTCGGGAAAATAGGTTACGTAAGCTACCTGATTGCCAAGCAAGGATTTCAGGCCTTAGTTGATCCAAGAAACACCTCGTTGAAGAGGACGAGTTTGTTGGGGATAGCTCTCTCATCCTTCGGTACACTCTCCGAGCTCCACGGCCAAATCCCATGTGTGGCTGGTGCTGCCAACTCATGCGCTGCGCCGCAACACCTACCGCAACGGCGGTAACGTAGGGTGAAGGACGAACACCATTTGACAAAGCTCACGACAATGGACCATCAAAATCGCGTAGGATCAAAGGTATTCCCCAAAAGCGTTCCACTTTTCTAAGCCTAGCTGACTCTGGGGACATAGACTGGTGGAGGAGGTGTCGCATCATGGTCAGAAAGCAACGTCGACAGAAGAGAACGACTACGAAAGCTTGCACTGGAAACAATCGACCTCGAAAAGGATCCATACTATTTCCGGAATCACTTGGGGTCATACGAATGGTACGCTTGAAACATGGATGGGTGCAAGACACATACTGACTTGACGCGTACAGCAAACTCTGCCTAACCCTCCACGTAAACGACGGCTCCTACCTCGCCCACACCCAAGGCAAAAAACACCAAACAAACCTCGCCCGCCGCGCAGCACGAGACGCAAAACAAGGGGCAACAGACACCCAAACCGGCCTCCCCATCGGCCTCTCCGGCGCCTCCGCCATCCCCATCCGCAAAAATATTCTAAAGATCGGTAGGCCGGGGTATAAGATCACGAAACTCCGTGATCCCGTAACGCGACAACTCGGATTCCTCTTTCAGCTTCAGTACCCCGATATCGCGACCTCCGCCGCCGCGGAAGGTGAAACGGAAATCAAACCACGACACCGCTTTATGAGTGCGTATGAACAGCATCGCGAACCCGCTGATCGGGGGTTTCAGTATTTGCTGGTTGCGGCGGAGCCGTATGAGACTGTAGCGTTTAAGTTGCAGAGTAGGGAAATTGATCGGAGTGAGGGGAAGTTTTGGACGTATTGGGACCGGGATGGGAAAGTTTATTCAATGCAGTTTTTCTTCAAGGGGGAGAGGGAGGAGAGGTTTTCGGGGGTGCCGGGGTTGGGTCCGTCAAGACGATAAAGTGGAATGGGAGTAAAGAAGGGAGGGGCGGGTTTCTGTGCACGGATATACCAGAAGACAAAGTGCATGAACTAGCGAAAAGCAAAATAAGAGACCGTAACCCAATATCCATATGTGAGAAGAGAATGAAAGTAAAAACACCAATGAACCCAAACCGTCCAGACCTAATCCCAACACTCATAAACATCTGCGCTCAGAACGGCTTAGCAACGGCCTGCGCAGCCCTACTCGCCATTTCCCTTTCCAACTCGGCGATTAACCACACTATACTCCTTCCACCTTCTGACCTACCCTGCACCTCCATTTCCTGGACTTCGTCGACGACGAGGCCTTCAGCTGCCCATGGGTTGACTTCGAAGGCTTTCGGAGCTAGGGTCGCTGGCGTACGGAGGAGTTCGCGAGTTACAGTCTCTGTGCCGATGCTTGACACTGGTGGCTCCTCTTCTGGGACCGCGAAGATAGTTTCCCAGTTGACGTAGGCGCTTTCCTGGGTATGTTCGGGCACGACGACGGTGCCCGCCTCGATGCCGATGTCCCTTAGGAAGTTGTCAAGGTGATCAGGATCCATTCCGGGGAATTCAATACCCAATGTACCCCTGGCTGGGTCATACCTCACTGTCCATGATCCAAGGTTGCTTAACTTGTTCAACGATGAACGAATCCGTGCAAACTCCATCTCCACAGAGCGAGGCGCGGCGTGCAACTCCAAGACAGTAGAATGAGAAAACTCGTAGAACTCCGCAGACAAGATCGCAGTAAGATGCGAAACCTGCTCATCAGCGTACTCATTCCACTGTGCGACGATGAGCTTGACCAACGCGGGAGAAAGGGTGGACTTGGCCGGAATGGAAAGATTCTGCGGAAGACGGAACTCAAGAACAGACTTTTGCGCACGAGCAGCGCTCACGGCATCATACAATCCTCCAACCTTTGACTGCGCATCAGAATAAGCTTTCGTACCTCGGAGGAGGCCAGTGCGTGCGGCGATAGAGATCGAAGATGCGATTTGCTGCGTGATTCCGGAGTGGAAGGAGCGTGGACTGCACCCCGGCAACGTTGGGTGCGACGCAAATGGCCCACGACGAAGCGTACCACCAATCGAGGGACGCAACGACGAACGGAAAGTCTGTCCTGGATTCCACTTAACCTGTGGTCCCCTCGGCTGAGTCTTAGGTCCCGCGAAGTTGGCATTCGTGAAGAACCTCCATCCCCTCCCTCCGTGCGACTGAACATGATCGTAAACTAAACGATAAGCCCTCGATTTCGGTGGCTCAACAAGAACGTGCGCAAGACTCGGGCCGAGAGGAGCTGTATGCGCCGCGAATCCCGCAAGCTTCTTCTGAAGGAGCTTGTGTGAACGGGTTAGCATCTTCTTTATGAAGAAGATGCCGCGGCCTGGGCCTGGTATAGGGCCTGGCATTTTGGTTGATCAGTGATTATGCTGATTGAGTGGAGAGTGTGATTGTTTGCTGTTCTTGGTTTCTTGGTGGTGAGGTTTGGGGAGGTTTAAGGTTGTCCGCCTGTCAGGGGCCGGGAGGCGAAGAGTCACATGCCTGGGGTATCGCTCGGTGCACACTGCCGATGGATATTTTGAGAGCAGGGAAGTGAAAGCACTGGAACTTGGCTTCATATATATATGCTGTAATCCAACTCCTGATCGTCTTCTTGTTCTTGTTGTCGTCGCCGTTACTAGCCACCGACATCTTCTCACGACGAAAATCTCGACAGGCTAAAACCAACTGCGCAAAAGTCCCACCTCTCCACCTCACCAATTGCCTCACCATGTTCTCTTCTGCCTTCCTCGAGTCCTCACTCGCCGACTGAAAACACTCATTATGGTAAGCCAGCCCACCTCTCTCTCCGTGCAATGGAGCTGTGTTCTCCTCGAACTCGAACCCGACCAAGTGCAAGCGCAAAGCAATGATCAAGAATGATGCCTATAGCTAATGGTGAACAATCTCTGAATCAAAAATCATTTGAAGTCAAAACTTTTTTAGCCCTGACGATCTTGCTTTGCGCTACACTGTGTCCTTGCACAGGAAGAAGCCACGTTAACGTTTCTTTCACCGAAACGTCGTGCTAACATTCTCTTCAGGATAGGTTTAAATACACTCTCATCCCCCCACTACGACCAACGCCCTCGCGTTCTTCACAAGGTAACTTTCACCCCCTCCCTTAATCGCGCACATCAAAACACCACACCCCAACCTTCGAAAGGAAGACATATTGAAACGTCGGGCGGACAGATTCCTCTCTTTGCCCACCCTTGCCATCATGGGAGGGTAGTCGTCCACAACGTACAAATTTCTGTGGATTGGGCGGAGGGGTTGTTGATTCTTGTACGTTCAGCTGATCATTGGTTGCTTGTGGTTTTTGCATGTGTCGCGATGAAGAAGAGTCTTATGTTCCTGTGGTCAGGGCTGACTGGATCTTCATAGTGCTTGGCCTCACGCCGTCTCGCTTCAACACACTTCACGCTCGATATATGAGAAGGTTAGTCTCTACCCTTCAACCATTCCCCAACGGCTCCAAGAAGCACACAAAGAACGCAGAGATGATACACAATTTATCATGTATTCACACTGTCCTAAGCCTTCGGGGTAGCACCCATTGGCTCATGACGTTACCCTTAGCTCTAGATCTGAGCGTTCTTGTGTGTTCTTGGATATCGCTGTGGAAGTGGTGGTATTTGCGATTTTGTCTGGGAATGAATGAGCTGACCATCTTGATAGATATATGAGCTGTTGGACACTTCTGGATCTGTGCTACCCAAGGGTCGGAAGTGTGGCTCTTCGATAGATGGAGATGTACCGGTTGTTACCTCGACCGTTTCTTGGCCGCGTCCGCTGAGCTCTTAGGTTTCAGAGTCATGAGATTTGGAAAACGGTAGAGAGATCACGACGGTATGCTCTGTAGGTCTTCACCTATCGAAGACCCATAGTTCTGGCGTACGTTAGATAATATAAGAAATACATGTTGTGCCATCGCTCGCTCATCATTCCGTTAACCGATAGACTTTTACACCTTCCTCTTTCGTTCTTACGTTTGTCCGGTCCTCCTGTAGTCGCTCTAGCTCTTGCGCAATTATGCGAGGGCGCTGTTACTGCTGTGTGCAAAATTCTTGACGCGGCGCATTTTACCGCCTATCTGCGCGGGGATAGTTTCATGAACCCCCCCATCTTCATAGACAAGGCTTGGGAGGGCGGTTTCAGGGTAGAGGTCGATAGATCAGACTCTTAGGAATCGATAGATGTCCTCGAAACGCGTGTAGTACCGGTTCTCATAGAGTTGTGACATTATGAAGGATTTCGGCCCAGGTGCATGATGTTGCATGGATATGCATGAAAACATCGAAAACACTCTCTGGACCCACAAACCTCAAAAACTGGTAGAATCAAAGAAACCACACGCAGAACATGTTCATCCAAGTTCCCTCTATTTCATGGGACCCAGAGCTGCATCCGTAGTGCCTTCCAGGGTCCGTTTCTTTCTTTTCACTGAAAACACCTTTTCAGCATGAAGCAACTGAGGGAGGCCTTGTGGCCCAAAACCGGTGGCACGACGTGATTGCTAACGATAGGTATGATCAGTTTGAACCCTTACTCGACCTCCGAGGCCTTTATCTATGTTGCTTTAGGGGTTTTTGTCATATGGAGTTTGCGATTCGCGCGCACATGGGAAAGTCACGTCAAGAATTTTGCACACAGCAGTAGTCGCGCGGAAAGATTCCCACGACCTCAGGTGTTCTCAGTGCAATGACCAGCGCAGTGGATAACCTCGACATCTGAGATGTTACTTCGTTTTGACACTGAAAGGATCTATTCTACACGCATCTACCCTCGGGATCCAACCATGCTTCTCCCTTGCTCATTCATAGTTTCAGTACCGGATTGAGAAGTCGTGCATTCGGTCGTTCAAGAATTAGACAGCTGTTTCGGTACAAGATGTAGAGGACCACTTGCTCGTACGTGATAAACCCAGTGAACACTTCCCTATGCATCCTACGTGCGTCTTGATATCAATCCCGCTCCTGACTCCTTGTGCGCGTATTCACACGGAGCATTGCACCGGAGTCGGACCACACACAGAACACCACAACTATATAAGGGCCAATGAATGTTCTTCAGCGTGCAGTAAACTAAATTATTCAAGTCTCTGTCCGACTCCCCATCTCTGGACTTCTCCCCATCTCTGGACTTCTCCCCATCTCTGGACTTCTCCCCAACCAACCACTTCAACCTACCGACGCCAGCAACACCAGTCCCGGAACCTCTGTCGACACTGGACACGCACCAAACTCCTCTGGGGCTTGACGAGCGAAACTGCCGAAGCAGTTCAGAATTCAGAGCTTTCTCCCCATGCCCCCCCCCTCCCCCCCCATCTCGACCCAGTCCGGCTAACGTTTTGAATAGGAACATGAGCCCTGAGAATCTGGAGCATGCTGGATCGCACCCGCCATAACCAAACCCGAGGATGCTACTACGACGAAGCAGTCTTACTAAGGATGAGGAGGCTTTAGGGGCGAAAATCCTGAAGATGCAAGACAAGACACAGATTCCCAACCTGTGTCATTGCAGGGAGTCAAGCGAGATCTATGGTCCATGCCTATGTGACTGATCGCGGTGGGGGCTGGTACAGGCGATCTTTCTTGACCGTGGCGGGCCTACCCTAACTGCAACTGTGTATCGAGGTACTAACTCTGTTGTCCTTCGTCTCGTTGAATCCTCTCCTGAGGTTGGCACTGCAGCTTTCCTAAAGTGGAAGGACAGGCTGTAAGTGCCCATGGGGAGATGTTATGAAATGATCTGCTATCCGTTTTGAGGACTAGTTGTGGTGGACCGTGGGGACGATGTGTGCAGTTCTTAAAACCTACACAGTTATTGTCCGTGGCGAGATACTCTTCTTTTCGGAAGGTGAGCGGGTAATTGATTTAATGGAGGACTGGGCGCTCACGAAAAGTACATGTTGACAACAGGTTTATAAGGATGACAAATGCTTTAGAGGCGGTACCACCATAAAGCGCAAGTCACGTCCTCAGAGTACCTCTGTCAAGCACAGACTCGCCACCTAAGGTATTGGAGGGAGTCAAGCGAGATCTATGGTCCATGCCTATGTGACTGATCGAGGTAGACAAGGGCACAGACTGTTTTTCATGTCTCCTATGGCCCCACCCGCTGCCACAGCCGTGTATCGAGGGGCTCTTACTATTGTGGGTGGAAGCTGGACACACAGGACCAAAACACTTCGCCAACTACGGACTTATCACCTAAGTACTTAAAGAGGGTCAAGCAAGACCCATAGTACTCTAGATGACTGAGTTGGCAGAAAGGCTCAAGCTCCATGGCGTTCCGCTCTTGTCGAGGCATTGGGAATGTTGAACGATTAGAGCCCGTTCAGTGTACTCTGGCTCTGGGATTCGATATGACCTCTAATCCCAGAGCTTGATCGAGTGCCGCCCTAGTCTCTCCTCTTCGCCACGGCCAGAGGAATACCAGGGTTCCTTCGAGATACTGCTATGCAAAACCGGTGGGGAACCACGTACAGAAGGTACACATGGACATACGAGACCATCCAGCACATTCGGTGGCAAGGAACTTGAGGGCCATGATTCACGAATCGTCCTACGCCGTAGGAGTTATGATCATGAGCCTACGTCAACCCCTTGGTTTGCCTGACCTCTCATCAACGACATTGTTGATGAAGGGGTCGTGTATATGGGCTCGGACTCTCGATGGGGTCGCATTTTCGACGATTCCTACCAGGTTGCGTAGCAGGTGCTTGTTCCTATGTCTCGACGGGTGAGTGCGCTTTGGAATCAAATGTGATGATACGTCTGATTTCCGAGTCCATCCAGTACATTCGGTGGTGCGGACGAGGGGGCTGTGACTCTGCATCCCGTAGCATGAGTCTAGGTTTCCTTGCTCTGCTTGACCTCTAACCATCGACAAGATTGTCGACGGATGGGTCGGGCAGTGATGGTGTCGAATTATCCATAGTCGACACTGTTGTTGCACGATGCTTTGATGGACGCGTGGGAATCGAAGGTACGCTGAAGGTAAGCATGCGGTAAGGACAGATACTGTCGACCAAAGCAGAGATTGTATGCATTATCATTACTTGTGTTAGACCAACCGGAGCCCCCATGTTACCTTATCCGCCTTCAGCTACCAATCCTCCCTACACTTGCATATCAATCTCGCAATACGAACGCCGAACCCCAAAACCCACCCGAGAAAGCTTCCATCAAACTTCCTTGACCTCATTCACCGTCAAGACACCCTCCCTCTTCTCCTTCTTCTCATCCTCCGGTCCCTCCTCCGCAGTCATCAATCTCATCCTCTCCAACCCAATCCCCCGATGCGCAAACAAAATCCAAAACCCAAACACAGGCTTCGCCAACAAATCCAAAACCCCGTAATAAAAGCCATCGTTCCTTCCCAAGCCACCGTTCTCTTCGGTGCTGACCACGCCGAGTTCTGCGACGGCCCAAATGATGGGGTAGAACACCCAGATGATGGCGAGGAACCCGCCCAGTCCGACGAAGATACGACGGACTTCCATATCTGTTGGCGAACTGAGTGTTCGAGAGACGGAGCCGTACATCTTCGTGACAACGTATACCAAACACGCGCATCCGATAACATACAACCCCCACTTAAGCTCCGTAACCCCAGCCTTCGTAGCGAGCAGTCCAGAGAGAAGCATAACCTCATCGGCCGCAACAATCCGGAACATCACACCCATATCCGTCATCCCCGATAGTAGCAATAAATCCAACAAGAGGAGCGGGGTGGTGATGAACCAATCTGTGTAACGGGTCGTTGTGTGATTCGGTCGCCACGTGGAAGTCGAGGACGGGGAGGGAGTGGTGAGGGATGCGAGGTTCGCGTACGCGATTGAGGCGGTGAGGATCGTTGCGGCTGTTATGGTGTGGATTGCGCGGCCTCTCCCAATCCTCCTCAACCACGTTCGTTCCTTTTTACTCTCACACTCACTTCCATTCGCGTGACTGCGCTCAGAGGGATATGTTGGGGTTAGGTATGCGAACACCAATACCAAAATCGCCGAAAGCGCGAGTATGGAGGATAGAGCGAGATAGAAGCTATGGGAAGCTGCGTCGGTGCTTGAGTCAGAGGGTGTGCGGAGACGTTGGGTGAGAATGGAGGGGGTGAATGCTCCCTTCCCAGTCAAGATCTGCTCGTCCATGACCATCACGACGACCTTGAAATCGATGGCTTATGAGTCGTGATAGAGGTGTTGGTGGAGATGTTCAGGATGGCATGACGTCATGCTCGACAGTCCTCCTCCGCCAGCTTACTCGCTGAAGCCGCCTCTAAGTTTTCAACTGAGTACCTAACAGCCAAAGACCTCGTCCAAGCACATTTTGTTCAGCTCCAGCCGCTAGTATCCACCTTTTCCCGATTCCTCCATGGCTCGCACATCGAAATCCACAAATACCCACGCCCAGGACCAAAGCCAGAACCACTCCCTAAAATCCCAACCGGCACCTTTCAAACGTCTCCCAGGTGTCAAATACATCGACGACGTCCCATATTCGAAACTCCTCCACGACCAGAAACCCATCCGCCGCGCCCAAATAGTTATTCTCCACCAAATGGGCTACACCAACTCGGTAGTAGAGAAAGAACGCCTTGTTGCCCGATCAACATTAAAGGACACTCTCTCCCGGTACGCCAAGACAAAGACGTATCGCGATTTGCCAAGGGGTGGACGCCCAAAGTCATATACAGAGCGGGAGGAACGAGAGTTGGTGAGGAGTGAGGGTAAGGGTCGCCATCGGATGCTATGACGCAGCTGTTGCTGGTCACGCGAATATAATACTGTAAGTTTACGTTTGATTGGGAATGCATTTCCTTGATGCCTTAGTGGAGTATACTCCTACAACCCCGCCTCCAACATTCACGAATCAACCTCCTCCGATTTCCCCCTCTTCTTCCTCCTTGGGCCTTTCCTCGTTTTTCATACAACCAAATCCTCTCTTCTGGGACACTCCACCCCCTCCTTATCCCCAACCTCAACCTCATGGTCCCGTCCCCCCATAACATACCGAATCCTCAACACCTTCTTCTCTCCCCACGCCGGATCCCAGATTCCAGGAATCCGCGTCTTAGCGTACCCCGCCGGAATACGGAGTTGGGATTCGGTAACGAGTGCAGCGATGGGGATGGTGACGTCGATGAAGTTAGCGACAGTGGTGGGAGATGCGGGCGTACCATATGCGGCGGAAAGAATGACGAGTCCCCCAGTGGGCTTGCTCGCCTCAGATTGCTGTTTTCTGTCCACACTCGCACGCATCAATTCCTGTTCCTCCCTCGCTCTCCGCTCTTTCTCTTCCAACGCCGCCCTCCTCTCCTCTCTCGCCGCCTGACGTTCACGTCTCCGTTGTTCCCGTCTCTTAGGCTTCAAATATCCGATTTCGAGAGCGACGAGGGTAGAAACAGGAGCCACCGCTCCCCAGAACATCGCGCTTGTGTTCAGCGTGTCGGAGATGATGACGGGAATCGACCATTTCTGTCCCAATCGGGAGAAATCGACACGGACTTGGGCTCCCATCGTCGGTACAGTGACTGCAAGAGTCAGACCCACGCGAGTATTCTCCGCAACCTTCCTCGTTGCACCCAAGGTAACTTGAGATCCCATCGTACCAATCGTGACACCCGTCTTCACACGAATCGCTTTCCCGCCCTTTTTCGACCCAATACTCTTATTCAACTCAAACCCGACACCGGAAGCCGCGAGTCCCGCCGTGATCTCCGCCGTCCAGTTCTGCCCGAGCTCGCGTCCCTGCACCCCCAACGTAAAACTACTCTGCTCAACCTTCCGCGGCAACGGGAACCCCCACGGCCCGAGCGTGTAATACCCACTCTTCCACGTCGCAAACCCGGTCGCCTTGTTGGTGAGTGCATGTCCATACGTCACTGTCAACTGTGGCGGATGACGGAGTGGGTTAAGTCCGTTGTTGTGGGTCTGGATGGAGGCGAAAGAGTCGTTGTCGATGGCGTATACGGTTTTCGTGAAGAATGCGCGAGGGGAGAGGAGGAGGACACCGGCTTCGAGGGAGAGTTTCTCGGAGTGAGTGTGGCGGGTGGAGAGGATGACGTTTCCAGTCGTCTTGCCTTGCATTTGGGCCGTGATATTCAGAATCGTTCTTGCTGGTCCCTCTTGCTCCGATTCCGATTTGGCGTCGATGAAGGGGAGGGAGAATGGGATGTGGAACTGATGCCGCATAAACACATTCGCGACACTGCACAGACTCAGTCGTTCAGCGAACGTAAGTTTTCGATACCGCGGTAACCCCATCACCGTCGGTCCCGTCTTATCCACAGCCCGTAGGTCGAGGAACATCATCCTCGCATCCACCGTCGTATTAATATCCCCACGACTCCGCACCAACGCTTCCACATTCTCCTCCCTCGTCTTCCTCACCAACTTCTCAAACTCGCGCCGCATCTCCTCCGGTGTCTTCGTCTTATGCCCCACCTCGAGGTTCGCGCGTTGCTGCAAGCCCTCATGACCGAAATTGTCGTAGATTGCGCGGGTGTGTGGGTTGGAGAGGACTTCGTACGCGGACTGAATTGCACGGAAGCGTGATTCTGCGAGGGATTTTAGGTGGGGTTGGGGGTGTTTGTCGGGGTGGTAGGTGCGGGAGAGGGTGCGGTAGCTGGAGGTGATTTGTCCCGGAGTTGCTGTCCGAGGGAGATTCAGGATAGCGTACAGGTCGTCATCGTCGTGATCTCCATCGCCGTTGGCGAAGAGACCCTCATCATCCTCGTTGTCGTCGAAATCATCCCGATCCGAGTAGGATCCATTGCCATGACCGTTCCCATTGGTATGGCTATAGGGATCCTCCTCTTCCAGGTCTTCCAAATTGACGAACGTCGAGTCTGTTGACATGCGTGGTCGGGGCATGGTTGCAATGGTAATTGATCCCTGATCAGCTGGTGGTTACCTGTATGGTTCTTGTACGCAGCTGGTAATATCGGAGATGGCCCTGTCAGGCACGAGCAGGCAGCGAACCGCAGGAGCTGCACATGACGTTCTTGCATCACAACATTGGCCAATTAAAGTCCATTAAGATATACTAAGCCCATCACTACATTTGGCGATCATCAATGCTGTTCAACTTCACCTGTCCTTCAAGCCTCCATAAATCCCAGATCCACTCCTGCACACCCATTTCCGCTTCACCAAGTCTCCTAACCGTCCCACGATCTGCGTGAAATCCTCTCAAACCTTCTCCATTTCTCTCCACTACCCAATGTCTCGCGTCATTCGTCGCGTCCGGTCGTCCATCGGTGAGAGTGTTGGCGTCAACCGCATCGATCCGCATACCCAGCTCATCACGGAACTCCTCCACGACATCCATAGACACCCGCCTCTGCACACGCGTATTCGGCCTTACGAGCTTCCCATCATTGCACTTAATCGGATGCACAATACTCGTCGTAGTTTTCCATATCACATACGCCTCGGGCCAATGGTCCCTTACAGTTCCCAACAACTGCCTCACCTCCTCCGCATACTCCGTCTCGTTGTGGGTCTGCTGAAGCCACAACCCGATATTAACGACGATATGAGAGACTGGGTGTGATTCGGACGCTATGGTAGACATCCGGCGGTAGGCTTCGTCGTAAGATATTTCCTTGCCGCCCATGTAGATGTAGCTCCAACGTGTTTCGCGGTTAGCGGCGGTGAGGTAGTCGAAGACTCGGAATGGCCAGGATTGGTAGCCCCATGCATCGCCCCGGAATTCGCAAACACCGTCCGTCACGCCATCGTGGAGGGCTGGGTAGATTAGGCCGCAATAAGGGGACCGCGTGGTGGAGTCACCGATGTAGAGGACGTGGTTGATGTGCGAGTACTCGGGGTCATCGAGGGCTGTGGCCATGACAGGACAAGAACGCTTGCAGGTGTAGGGTTGCCATATATACTCCGGTATCTCCTCTGCTGGACCTTGGAAGTATGTCCGGGCCCATGCTTCGGACAGATATCGTGGTGCGATATGTTTGGTCGAGATCCACCTCCCGTCTGCTTCCTCTGTCTTCATCACGCCCGTACAGGGCGTCATCGAGTCAATCGGTGGTGGACCGACTACGTCGATTTGAAATGGAGCCCCGTACACCATGCATTTCGAGAGAGGGAACTTCATCCAGTTGTAGTGCTCGCAGTGCTCATACTCTGGCCATACGTAGATCTCGTACACACCCGGATCCCGAATCATCCATTCAATCTGGATGGTGGAGCTGTCCACCATAGTGATGTACTCATCCTCCACGGGAACCACCGCGGAAGTCGGTCCTTTGAACCAAACGAAGTAAGTTTGAGGGCACCAACCTTCCTCTAGTGCATATGTGCACGCAAAACGCATCTTGAACCGTTGGCTGACTTCGACGACGTATGGGATCTCGGCGGTAAAAGGGCCATATGCGATGATTTCGTCTTGGAGTAACGGATTCTGTGTAACGTTCTTGGACTGTTCCGTGGGATGACGAAGATGTGGGAGGAGCAGCGGCGTCGGTTTATGTCTTCCCATGCCAAAGTCGAAACGTGGACCAGGATGATCCGATCCTGGCGGACCATGAGGACCTGGAGGCCCAAGGAAGAAGTCGGCGGTCGCTGGATGAAAAAGGATCAGCACGATCAAACCGAAGCTGACGCAGAGGAAGCTGATGAGAGTTGTCCTCTTGCGGTGAAAGAGGTATTGACTCAGGCATGACAAAGGCGATTCTTCCGATCTCCTCTGCTCTCCTCTCCTTCGATTCTCAGTTTCTGATGTTGGTACCAGCTCCCACATCACCGGTGTAAGCGTTTGTCCTGCTGTGTTATAACAAAAGTCTTGGCAAGACCTCTGGTTTTGAAGTAACCCAGACCTCAGTTCCCCCCAAATCCTGACCGGTCTTGATTCAGCCGTGCAGTACTGGTACGTGTCCCCACTTCCGCCACACATAGAGATACCAACCATGCGATTTGCCTCTCAGCTGCCATATGTAAAGTTTTCGATGGGTTTAAGGCCAATCGAGGGTCTCGTATGTCATATTCTATTTCGCATTGTTACTTGAGCGGGGTTGACGTCGAAGATTGGCGTCGTGCGCGGGTCGGAGAAGCGAGAGCGTTGCGGTGAGCGCGGCCGAAACCGTGGGACGGCCTGCGCCACATAAGGCACATGGATCCAGGTTTACGAGTCCCGGAAGTTACCCTTGAGTTTAAGAATTCACTTGGGTCTCATAGTCAATAAAAGCGATAGCTGGAAGAACTTTTTTCTTCGTCAGAAATGTTAGGGGCATCAGAATCATGCAGTGTAGCCGTCAACGATTCTCCCAAGTCCATTATGGATACTTATTTCTGCTACCAAGGTCTTTGTGTAACTAAAAGGTAGATATAGGTATACTATCAAGAATGAAGCATCCAAACCCTGCCTTTATACTCGTCAGTACCAGTAGTCATTATACCCAACCTGACACGAATCTTTCGCACAGGAACACATCGCGCGTGGGAACCCCTCGCAGAACTCACTCGTAGCGTTCATCACCCAACGAGGTCTTGTCAAACCGATGGAGTCTAGCTCCCGTTGCATCGTAGGCATGTCCGGGATATCCGTCCTCCCGACATCGACGACCTCCCCGTACTTCTTCTCAACAAGATCTCGTAGACGAGGATGGTGCTTGTACTGATGGATGACAGTTTGAACATCACCGACGTCGTTCAGCATCTCACCCCAGACGTTGAAGCGTACTATAGGAGTTGTACCAACTGTGCCGAGCAGGGACTCGTTATTTGGAACTAACCACAAAGACCCAACGCCAGCATCCTTGAATTTATGGCTCATGAGCCCTGAGTAAAACAGATGGATGTGCAACGCCTGATCATTGCATCGGAAATGCGAATCCAACAACGTCATCGCCATTGTCTGTAGATATACAGACATAGCCTTCGCCGTTCCATACACCGAACCAGCACAGATCCTCTCGAAGTCTCCTAAGTCGTCGATCTGCTGTTGCGTGATATACGGTCCGCCCTTGGCCTTTTCGCATTCGTCGAACCATCTCAAATGGTACTTGCACTGTCCAATACGCAGACCTGTCCATTCGGCGAAGTAGGCGAGGGAGCTGCCATGCTTGAGTGGCATGTCGAAGGGGTTTCGCTGGAAGACACTGTCGAGGTCGATGACAAGGGCTTTGTCGTACTTTACGGCGAGGGACTGAGGATCACCGGCGTGTCCAAGCAAAGCTGCCCATGCCCCGAACCTCCAGAAGACGAGAGGGGCCCATTGTCCGTGTACGTTCTCATCAGGCCCCACGAAGTCGACAAAAGGAAACCTCCTTACAATCTCCTGAAACCCCTTTGGAAGATCCTTGGCGATTGCCCCCGGGACGGTGATCTTGACGTGAACAGGAGCTGGAGGACACGTGTGCTGCTGACTGGCAAGAAGCGTTTCACGACCGAGTGAAGCTTCGAGAGAGTTGAGGAAGATAACCAGTTGGTCCTGCCACTCAACTCCAGAAATCGCAGTCAAGATCAAGTTCGGACGTTTCGATTCGCAGCCATTCTCACCAATCTGAGTACTGGTATGAACAGTGGAAACACGAATATGCGACGCCGGCCCAGACAGCATCTTCCCCCATGATCCGGGATCAGCAAGAACTTCTTGATTCATGGAATCGGTGCACCACGTTGCAAGATCTTCGAAGAAAGCGACGGAGAGACCAAGGAGGAGGAGGGCGGTGATGAGCCACTTGAAGCGTTTACGAAAGCTCATTGATCCTGCCATCGTGTGTTTGACGTACGGAGATCAAGGTACTTCTAATGTGTTTCATGTAGGGTGCTGGTCTGTGGAGTGTGCGAAGGGAAGAAAACTTCGAAGGCTGCAAGGTGTGCGGCGGGAGGTTTAACGCTTATCTCACATACGACTGCTGCATTACAAGCTCCTCTGCAGTCTTCTCATAAGCCGTCTCTGTACATTGCAATTGCAACATAAGGGTTGTATCAAGGCTCACTGCTTTCGCGTTCCCAGCGAGCTCGCAATTGGTGGCAGTCGAGGTCCCTGCCTGACCCTGGTATTTGGCCGACCCGTCTATCTCCTCCGATATTCCTCTTAAAAGATCGTTCGCTTTCCTCCTGCAGATATCATATCCCAACCTCAATCACCCGACCTCCGCCCACCACGCGGCCGTGCGAAAAGTTCCCTGCGCAGCCGCCACCTCGCTAACATGGGGACCCAACCAGCTGTGCGATAGGCGACCACCCGCCATCTCTTGTCAGTGACGCTCAATATCCTCGTATTTGACGAAAACTTCACCCAAATCCAAACCCCGTAATGAAATATCCTTGGCATCCACCCGTTTTCCTCACGTCCGCGGCGGCACGAGCGCGGGAAGTTTCGGTCGATAATTTCGGGGGTCTCACCTGTAAGTCCGGGACGTTGTGGCGGGTTAATAAGAACTGGCAGAACCCTAAAAATAAGTCTGTCGGACTAGGGCAGCTGCTGTTGTTTGTCAGTCATTAGAGTTCAGGTTCGGTCTTAAACAACTGTGACATGTCATCTAACAGCTTGGTAAAGGCTTTCTCACAGGGGCACAGTCTTCCTACGATAGGTTTATCCGGCAGATACTGGACGTGGAGATATTTGTGACCGTATATTCAACACGTATGACCAGACAAGTCCTTTACCGTGGCAGCACTCTCTCCACATCCTCCTTTGACCTCAGAAACCCCGTCTTGCGGTTTCTATCCCACTCTGTTCGTGCCATCTCTCTCAAACAGCGACGCAACATTCAAGTAAACCGCATCATCCTTAAGCATATGTGGACAGATGGCGCCTTCGAACACCTTGTGCTCCCACCCTTGCTCACCATCCACCTCTGGATTGTAGTCGAAGAATCGCCGTTGATCAAGTCCGACGAAATTATGTTCCTACTGCTTCATCAGCAAAAAGTCCGACATGCGGAAAGGGAGGAGATACGCACCACGTTCGCTTCGTACAGCAACCTTCCATTGAGCAAGTCCTCATGCTCCGTCGTGATCCCCGATATAGCGTGTAGCTCGGCCAGCTTCACCGTCATATCCCACGAAACCGTATAAAACGCACCACTAGGATACGGAAACAGTGGGTTGAAACACCTTCTCCCCATCAACACCATACTTGTCTCCCTACTTTTGATCCGCGGAAGTAGGAACTCCTGCCAAAACGCCTGAACATTCACAAACGAATCATCATCAACCTTGCTCACCCATGTCCACTCCCTTCCTACTTGTGCCAACCATTTGAAGAACTCTATCGTCTTGACCGTATTCGCAACTTGTTTGTTCTCCTCCAAATGATCCAATACCACCAAGTCCCCATATGTCGCGTTTTCAGCTTCGATGAGGGGGACATGGGGCAAGGATGGGCGTGCAAGGACAAAGCGAAAGGTTGCGTTGGGGCAGAGGGGGTGATAGAGGGATTGGTAGGTTGAACGGATGATGTGGCGACGAGTGTAGGACTGAACTGGGGACATTGTTGCGAGAAGCCAGGTTGGTGAAACGTCAGCTCTGATCTGTCCGAGGTCCGTGGTGTGTGCGATGGGAGCAGCAGGAGAAGGAAGCGCTGCTGAATCATGGTTGTGAGATCGAAGATTGTGGAGTAGATAATGGAGGAGCGACGCGGTGCCGAAAGAGATCACTGTCAACAGGAGTAGTCTGAGCACGAGAACTCCTCGGCGGCGAAGGGCCTGCGGTGTCAGTGCAGTCATCCTGCAGCCGAACCTCTGGGACATGGCTGTGATCTCGAGGAGACGAAAGTATTATCCAGCATTGCCAAAGTCATGTAAACTCGCTGGAGCACGAACGTATCCACGATTTGCCGCCCGGGTGAACCTCCTCCCGATCCAAACCCAACTGCCGCTCGGAAGCCATGATCACATACGCGGCTCGATTCGTCCAGATACAGACACTAATCGCTATGAGGCGTTGCATAATTGTGGTCTGTCAGCCCTCGCGCTCGAAACACTTCGGCTGAACCGACTCGCCGTCCGAAAGCTGGGGAAGCCGGGCATGTGCAAAGACAGGAATTCGGTCGACCCGTGCTCAACACAACCCGAATATTCCCACACTCAGACGATGTGCCGCATCCAATCAATACATGTCGGGTTACGATGAGAGAGGTTCATACTAAGTACCACGGGTCAACGAAGGTGTGCGAGTGTCACACCGAACCAGATGTCTCTTGCGCCAATATTTAGGAGGAAAAGAAGCCTCGGATTTTTGTTGATCCTCTCAGCTCTCTTCGCCTCGTGGTCAGCTATATACCACTGTACGACACCCCATGTCTCTCACTACACCTCTTCCTTCTTCAAATGGAGTTCAAGCAGTGTCATAGTCCCTCAGCAGCCTCCTACCGGCGGCCGTCGACTTCCTAACTTCGCTTTCGCAATCAAGACCGGGAAGGAGACGATTGAGGAGCGTCTGTCGAGGCAGTTCGCAACCTTCCTCCCGCTGATCAACAACTTCATCTACATCTCCGACCACAACGAGACCTTTGGCACAGTCCCCGTCTACGACTGCTACAACCCCATCTACACCGACGCCTGGTCCCGCCTTACCGCTCAGAACCCCCCCGAAACCCTTCGTTTTCCACCGCCTTCCAACCTCGAAGAAGTCCGGAAACAGGAACCGGGTTGGGAGAGGGATGCACACAAAAATCTGATTGGGTTCAAGCATCTGTATGAGTCTTTTCCAGACGCAGACTGGTACTTTATGATCGACGATGATACGTATGTCTTCACCTCCAATCTCTACGACATCACCGCCGATCTCGATCCTGAGGCCCTCATCCACATGGGCGTAGTCCGTGGTAAGGAACATTGCGGCTCGAATGACGACATGCCTGAACCTCGTCACGGCTTCTATCAAGGCGGTAGCGGCATTCTTTTCTCCCGGGGTGCGATGAAGGCCCTCTATCCTCACCTCGATGAGTGTATCATGAAATCCTGGGACTGCGAAGGTGGCGACCGTAGGGTTGGGCTGTGCCAATACGACGCCGGTATCCCCGTCCGTCATTGGTGGCAAAACCCCTTTGCTTTCTACTCACATGATTTCCGGGATTTGAACGCCGAGTGGGGATGGCCCGGGGACTCATGTCTACGTCCCATCACCGGCCATCGCATGCGCAAAACCGACTTCCAAGACGCGTTCCAAGCTGAGCAAGAGGCTCCATCTGGCAGAGTCACCTTCGCTGACCTCTACGCGGCGCAACGCGGTGGGTACGTGGACGATATCGCTCCGGACAGGAACTACCCAGGCTGGACTGACTTCGGAGGGGAGCCCCTCACCTCCGCCCTCGCCTGCCACGAGCTCTGTCAATCAACTCCCCAATGCCTTGCGTGGACCTGGGGGGAGGTGGAACAGTTTTGTTGGCTCAAAAATGACGCAGGTGGGAAGGAGGAGAGGAAGGGGTATGTCTCGGGGATGTTGGGGGAAGGCTATAGGTGCGGAGTTAGGGGTGGAGTGGATTTGAGGAGGCTTGCGGGGAGTGCGAAGTTCAATCGGACGGCGTTCTTGAGTGGGGATGAGGATCCGATGATTCATATTTAGGAAGAGGATAGAGGATACGGGTGTGGCTTTTAGGACGTTTCGTGGACATAGTGAATGATATGGATATCTTGAATTCACGCTCTTGAAACCTTGCAGATACGCATACTCGATAACCACGTTCGCCCCAAAGCGCTTGTTTCCATCATATACGGTCGATCACACACCTTCGTGTCTCCAAGATCATCGACATCAACGCAAATGATCTAACTCCACCATCTCATCCAAATAGGCATTCCTCCACGTATCCCAATCCTTTCCCCCAACCCCCCCTTGATGCGGCAAACACCAACTCGTCTGTGGTGGCTTCTTCATCCACCAAATCTTCTCCACATCCTTCGGCGGGAACGGCTTCCCAAACCACTCCCTCCCATCCCAGAGCGGATGTCCTCCTTCCTCCTTAAGTTTGTTGGCAATGGGGAGTTCGTGGGGGAAGACGCCCGTGTCTTCGATTCGCTCGACGGGAAGGGAGCGCATATCGAGGTAAGGTTGGAGGTCGTACCAGACACCTACGCGGGGAATGACGGCAATTTTTCCGAAGCCGTGGGACCAGAAGTCACGGCAGACGAGTTCGCATTCACTCGCCTGACACTCCCCCGCGCTCACATTGCCCGCTCTAAACCGCACGGGGTCAACACCGTCATGCTCATAGAAGGGCGCGGCGTCCATGACGACAAGTCCGTTCCAGCAGGAAAACACTTGGAATGGACGGCGTTCACGGAATCGCCATTGAGTGATAGGATCATCCCGGAACAGAAGATCAGGGTCCTTTGAGAAGGAGTATCGTTCCCACATTGGGTAGCACATTTGTCCTTGCATAGTTCGCATGACCCACATATCCCAGATCAGCGGATACGGTGTACTGACTGCCTTACGCTCTTCCCACCAATCGAGGGGACAAACCATATCTGCCCCTTGGGTTTCAAGTTGGTAAAGGAGTTCCATGACTTCTTCAGAACAGTGGAAGACGTCGTTGTAGAAAATGACGCGGTCATAAGATTTCTCGGCATTATACATCGGTTCCAAAGCTTTGTTGCGATGAGCTGCCAACTGAACAATCCGATTAACGTTGAACCAGTCAGTGGGAGTGGAGTCGGTGATGATGAGGTTCGGGATCTCGAAGTCATCCAGCAAACCCCTAAACGCTGCGAGCATGGCTGGTCCTTCGTCCTCACTTCCGTTCTCGACGATAGATACGAAGACGGAGTCGGCGCCGCGGTTTGTGAGGATTGCGACGAGGTCGATCATTTCGCGGAAGATGGTGGGGAGGACTCTGCCGTTGTTGTAGGCGTTCATTGCGAGGAAGAAGCGTTTGCCTAGGAAAGCATACGCATGTTAGTCATAACTGTGAGACCAAAGTATAGGTTGATTACCCTTGATAGGAACATCCATATACCGATCCTTCGTAACGAACAACCTGTCACATTTGGGAACCAGCAAACCCCCGTGATGCGGCCATTGAGCGAACGGTTTCAACCCAGCCGTAACAGCATCATGAAGCTTGTAACGGTCAAGCAGTTTATGTTCATCGTGAGGGATAGCTTCGTCCTTCAATGCTTCGGAGCGTACGAAGGTAAACAACATGCACGTGATGACGATGAACAGCTGCAGGTGGATCGTCGTCATGGCAGCGAGCGCGACGACAGCGACAAGACCAGGTTCTTTGGCAGACTTGTTGGACTCGTCTCAATCATGTAGTCCATTCTCATCCCCAACCGATCACCTTTCGACGCCTATCTCCTATCTTGAACCCCGACGTGGCCAGGAAAGTGCGTTGATCCCTCCCGTTCCTCCGACAAGCAGGTTGAGACACGGCACATATAGGCGACGATTCGATGGACACACCGAAATGACCTGCTGTTGCAGCCGCCCCGCTGAGACATGACCATGACGGATTGTCTCGCGGGTACTTTTTATTTTAAGGCATACTCTGTCTCAACATTGTAAGTCCGTGAGTGTCGACTATCACTTGCTTCCTTCCGGTCCTACGCCAGTGGAAACTCGCCCTCAACTTATCCTCATCACACCCTGTTACCACCTCCAACCATGAGCTCCGATCCACGTCCTCCCTTCTCCTTCTGCAGTCGGACAGTCCGTCTTGGAACAGTGCTACCAGTCACGAGGAAGGACTCCGAGAACGAGAAGCATTGGCGCCCAAGCCCCAAACCTGCTCCTCGTCCCCGCAAAGCACTCAGTAAAGCCGGTATCATCACCATCCTCCTCGTCATCTGCTTTATCAACCTTTTTCTCATGAACTACAGACACTCCAGCTCCTCCTCAAACACCCAGGGCTACGGCCAAAAGGGTGGTTTTCGTCGCATTCTGGCGCTGTCTGAGTTGGCCAAGCCCA
The DNA here is from genome assembly GCF_001661265.1 of Saitoella complicata NRRL Y-17804. NCBI lineage: Eukaryota > Fungi > Ascomycota > Saitoellomycetes > Saitoellales > Saitoellaceae > Saitoella > Saitoella complicata. The sequence continues at coordinate 101,114 of NW_017567017.1, read as the reverse complement.
TCCTTGGGGCTGGGTCGGGGTCGGAGGTGGAAGCTCGTTCATCCTTCAAATTCCGCTTCGAGGGAAAGGATATTGAACTCGACCCTGGCTCCGTCAGGCATAATCCCCACATACGAACTCTCCGTCACGGGCCCCAGACCCACGGCCATACCGTTGATTTTCCTCTTCTACTGTCGGCTACTGCGCCAGGGAGTTTGGTGGAGGAGTACCGGAAGTCGTGGTTGTTGGAGGGAGGAGATCCGAAGGGAAGGGAAATTCCTGGTGATATTCTACAGATTTGGATCGGTACGCGGCCAGAAGACGTTCCCTTTACGAGTCATTTATGGCAGGCGGTTCATCCCGAGGCTTCGTATACACTTGTCGATTATTCCATGGCTGGGGATATCCTTCAAGCTCTTGGATCCGAGGTTCAGAGACTCTATCGACTCTTGCCAGACAGCAAACTCAAGATGCAGTTCCTACGCTACGCAAGTCTACTCCTAGTCGGCGGTATATCCGCAGACGTCGATGTACGGCCCATCAAACCCTTCACAGCGTGGGGTGAGGACGCAGCGATATGGCTACCAGACTTTTCCACGCCTGCACGGGGTTTGGTGAAGGATAACGTCAAAGCTGTCGAGCTTGCGGAGACTTATGGAACGTCGCTTGGTTATCATTTGGGGCAACCGAGCTTTATAGTTGGTGTGAAGGATGAGAGGAGTTCGGGTGATGCCTCCGACGATGATGTTGATGGACCGAAGATCTGTTTTGCGCAGTGGGCAATGGGGTGTGCACCTGGACACCCGATCGTCTTGGAGGCGTTGGGGGAGGTTATGAAAGAGTTCCACAAGGCTGAATCCATTCGCGATGAAAAGGAGGAAGGACGTCGTATTGGCAAACTCTCGCCAGAGACGAAGAAGCACCTCGCCGATACCCTGAGCGCGGAGAAGATGTCCGCCAAGATATTTGAATACCTCGCTGACCTTGGATTCAATTGGAAGGAAGCGAGGGAGCTGGAGAAACCACTTCGTGTTGGAGACGTTCTTCTGCTGCCCTGGGCTGCGTTTTCGAGGGATCATTATGAGTGAGTGATGCTACCACCCATGAGTATGACGCAATGAGCTAACAGATGTGACTGCTACAGGGTGCAGGATTATCTGAGTCATGGTGAGGTTTGTGCGTTCCATCAACATGCGGCTTGAGCTACCAGGACTGGTTGATTTGCGTTTTGGAACGGGTGGGGGAGGGAGGAGGAGGCGCGCGGGCCGGAGAGGGGTCAAGAGTTTGTGCGAGGCCTACATAGAAGATAACAATGCTAACAATAAAATATGATTTACAAGTATTGCTTGGCGAAAGAATGCGGATCTCGTAACGAGATAAAACGGAGAACCCATGTTCAGAGCCGTCCATTTAATACACTTCGTTACACGGCTGGAGAAAGGCTGCCTGTTCGTATTCCTTTTTCCCGTGTTTTTGCCAAGATCTGTAGAGTGCAGGTTCGCGGCCCGTAAGCTGGTGGGGTGTAGCAGAGACATACGCTATCACGTCTTAAACGACATAAGAGAACACCGGCTATTAAGACATGAAGGCGGACTGGTACAAGGTTCATTCCCGATTCGTTATCTTGCACGTAAGCACTTACATTGTTGCTCTATACGAACAGTGATCCGTAGACATCAGGGTTTTCGCGGGACGGGCAACGTGTTGACCCGTATGGAGAAGCAAGAATCGTAACGCTGACCAGACCAACCGTCCCCAAAGACGGTTCGTGTACTACCTCTACCCCCAGCTTCGCCCTTATAAGCCAGACACTCGCTCAGTTTCGCTTTTGAGCAGAATGGGCCACGTTCAAGTTCCTTACCAACCTTCACTCCCCATCCATTCACTACAAGGCCACTCCAGTCCCGCCACGTTCCGATCTCTTCTCAACGTCACGCAACTACCTTCAGCCGAACAATCGATAATGAAGCTCCTCAAGATCCTCGTACTCGCTGTTGCCAGCATGGCCATGTTTACTGAGACCCTCGCTCTTCCCCAGCCTGCACCTCACCCTTCGCCTGCTCCCAAGGCGCCGAAGAAGCATGAGAATAAGGGTGGGAAGCACGGTTGGGATTCCAAGCACGGTGGGGATTCCAAGCACGGTTGGGATTCCAAGCACGGTGGGGATTCCAAGCACGGTTGGGATTCCAAGCACGGTGGGGATTCCAAGCACGGTTGGGATTCCAAGCACGGTGGGGATTCCAAGCACGGTGGGGATTCCAAGCACGGTGGGGATTCCAAGCACGGT
>NW_017567017.1:0-98527 GCF_001661265.1 Saitoella complicata NRRL Y-17804 | reverse complement strand
GCACGTGGGATTCCAAGCACGTGGGATTCCAAGCACGTGGGATTCCAAGCACGTGGGATTCCAAGCACGTGGGATTCCAAGCACGTGGGATTCCAAGCACGGTGGGGATTCCAAGCACGGTGGGGATTCCAAGCACGGTGGGGATTCCAAGCACGGTGGGGATTCCAAGCACTGGAAGCGTGATGCAGAGGCCGAGCGTGAGACGTTGAACAAGCGCGGAGGGGTATGTCACCTCTGTATCCAATTGAATACAGCGCTGACTTGATGATTTTCAGTTCACCTTCCATGGTCGCAGCCTTTGAGCAGCCTTTGAGCAGCCTTCGAGCGCCGCAGTCCTTGATTACTTCACGTTACGTCTGCCCCTTCTCTTGGGCTTTTCACTCGACCTTTCCGTCCATATATCAACAAATACTCCCTTCGGTGCACTATGATGATTATTCAGTGTTTGGGAGGAGTTGGGCGGAGCTTCATCACTTTGTTTAGGACTCCTAGACGGGCAGAGGAGATATTTTGAAAGGTAGCTTCTTTTTTTGTATTAATACCAACTTTTACCCTCCATGTTGAAGACTCCACGCCTTGAGTGCCATTTGAATATCCCTTTCTCACGGTTAGAAACGTGTTCGTGCTTGCTCCTACGGTCTCGGAACTGGGCGTGGCACGCTCTGTGAACGGAAGGATCCCGAAGCAATTTGAAGGTGGTGCCTCTCCGGACAAGTTGCCACGCAAAGAGGTGAAGGTCGATTGGACATAGAAACGCCTGTGCTTCTTTTCCACTTTCCGGCAACGTAATGTTCGCGGTGGTGAAGTGGAGGAACGTATGGCCAGGACGGGGCATTAGTTGAGCATTGCATATACGACATAGATTATGTTGGGATTATGATAGCGCTATTAAATAAGGTTTCCCTCACCATCATACCTCAAGAACTGCCACCTCTCCGTCGTGAACCTCATCGGCTCTTCACACCTATACCTCTCCCCCAACATCCCACTAACGTACCCCTCCTTCCTACCATACCTCATGCCACCCTCATACTTCAAAAAACACTCACCCGTCTCCTCCTGGAATGTCCACGCTTTACATTCGGGCTCCAGTAGACACATCTCCCTACACTCCCTCGCATCCTCGACTTCGCCCCAGCCGGCGAGTCCCATGTCGGTCACGTAGTCGATATCGCGTTCGGTGATGTCGCGGGCGCCGCCATGGTGTACGGCGTAGAGGTTCGCGAAGGTTACATGTCCGTGGGGGGCAGCGAGTTCGGCGCGGTATGCTTCTTGAAAGTGTTTTCCACGCATATGGTGACCCGTCACCGGTCTTACACAGGGATCCGAAGGCCACCCTTGCTCTCCCTGCCCGAAGTCGTGGACGTGGTATCCGTAGGGGTGACGTGGCCAATCTGGTGTCAATCCGACGTCGTGCAAGCAAAGTGCGGTGCGGTAATCACCACATCCACAATCCCAGCTTTTGAGGATACATTGGTCAATGTGTGGGTACAAGATTTTGAGGGCGCTGCGCGAGAGAAGGATTCCGGAGCCGCCCTGGTACATGTTTGGGTGTTCCTCGAGCGAGAGTTTGTCGTTTACCCCACAAGGTGGGAATCCCATTGCCCAGCCCATATGAACGGGATCGGAGGAGTTTAAGCCGGAGGTGATGTCGTACAAGTTCTGTGTGAAGACATAGGTGTCTTCGTCAATCATCATGTACCACTCCGCATCGGGGAAGGAGTCGTAGAGGTGTTTGAAGCCGGGGAGGTTCTTGTGCGCATCGCGATCCCAACCGGGCTCTCGCTCTGGACGTTGAGGTAACGGGAACTGCGGTTTTGATCCGGTGCTCAGGATTTGGTCGAGTGCGTCGTCGTAGATGGTGGTGTAGCAATCGAAGATTGGCGTTCCACCAAGTTGTCCCTCATGATCCGAGATAAAGATGTAGTTATCGATTCGTGGAAGAAAGGTCTGGAACTGGAGGGGTAGTCGTTCGGAGAAGGTCTCTCGTCCAATCTTGACAGCGAAGGCGAAGTTTGTTAGACGATGTTCGGGCTGGTGCGCACGTATAGGCGCTATCATTGTGACCGTAGGCTCCTGGAACGTCGACATAGCCTCCATTATTGAAGAGTTGACGGAGCAATAGACCAGCCAGGTGATGCAGAGCAGGACGAGAACGACTAGCAGACGTCTCCTCGCCACGAATTCTTTGCGTACTGCTCGGTGGATGGCTCCATATGTGCGTAGTAGAGCAACCATGTTGCGTCGTGGTGGTGTCGACCTGGCGCCGTACAGGCCCTCCGTCGTAGTGTACTCGGAGAGAGTAAGAGGGTTCCTGCACAGGTCCTACAAAGCCTTGTCTGGGGTGAACGAAGTCGTCAATCGATGCCCATATCCGAAGTACCGGCCCAACATGTCAACAGCTGATCAGCTCCTCCTCGCTCTCCTATCGAAGTATCGGTCCAACAAGGCACCAGAACGGGTCGGGTACCCAACCGCGATCCATCAGATCGTAACAAGTGTCTCACCCCAATCGCAGAGAGTAACGATCAGGATGCCGAGACGGAGTACCTAAGCACCGACTGCCCCATATCATGCAATACGACATGGCTTCCTCTCATATTACTCACGGCCCACGTCCGAAGAGTCCTAAGCGTAACTGACTGCCATCGCTAAATATTTCTTAAACGAAGGTTTCAACCGATACTGTATCCGATATCCAGCCGTGTCTCGCGGCGTAAGGTATGTGGGTGAAGGTTCCGTGCCGGTTTCGGAGAAACGAACGTCGTCCTGCAGCTGCACGTGGGGGACGGCTCGAAGTTCTATGAAAACATAGCGGGAAAATGAAATAGTGGGGACTAGCGCGTTTAAACGCTGGATTGCCTGACTTGTTCATTATGGAGCTGAGCCGCGACGCGTATGAGTTCTCTCCGATGTTACATACCTGTTTCGAGGGAGACGGCGATATCGAACAGGAAGTGTTTTCGGGAGGGAAGAACACTAAAACTTCCTCCGTTCTCCGGCGGCGGGACATGGTCCAAAACGAGACGCAAGATAGTCTTTAAGAGGGAAATAAGCATGGGTGGAGCGGGTAAGTCATGCCGCTACTTTCCATCTGGAGGCGGTGAGAAATTAGGAGACCGACGAAGTATGTCAAAACCCCATCGAGAGGGAACCCGACACGTTGCCGCAGCAACGTTTTTGATAATTGCCTCCGTTCTCTGGAATCCGAAACTTGGCAAAGACCCAAACCAGAAGCTGCGCTCAAAATCCTGACTCCAGCATGGTCAGCGTCGCACCCAGCATGCTCCCCAGTCTCCGTCACCTCCGCTTCCTCATGGGCTACCTCCTCGTCCTCGCAGCCCTCCTCCTCACCCTCATCAACATCTTCAAATCCAAGTCCGCATCCTCCCTCGTCCGCCCCACCTCCCTCCACCGCCGCAGTCAACACACCTTCCCCCTCCCCTCCGGACCCAAGAGAGACGTCCTTCCTATCGTCTCACGGAAGCATCCATGGGGTGCTCATGGCCTCGTTGAGTTAGGGATTGGACATCATAATCCGAGCATTCTACGGATGCCGCCCGGGACGGGGGCATTGTATGTTACTGTTGCGAGGAGCCAGTATGATACGAGGATTGTGCAGGATATTGAGGGGCAGCCGGTGGATATCGACCTTCGTGACATCTTGGCGTACGTCAACCTCTGCCTCACCCCCCCAAACATACCTGCTAACCAGTTCTCGCCATAGTGCTCTTCTTGAAGACGACCCAACCCACAATACCCACGCCTGGCCCCCCGACCTAAACATCCTCTACAACACAACCCAAACCACAATCCTTCCCCTCATCCGCTCAACCTCAAACGTAATCCGAGGCTGTGTCCCCGCGGCCGGATGGTGGTTCCGCCATATTCCCGGTCCCGAAGATGCCCGACTCTTCTGGTCCGCACTCGGGGAACCACTGCTCACTTACAATTCTCCGGGGAGTAGAGACGATTTGTGTCGCCAGATTTATCTGGTTGATGCGAGGGTTGTCATGCCAGAACTGAACGAGGCTCTGGAGAGGATTGGATGGAATGATGCGCATCCAGTACGGTTGCGACATCATTTCCCCCTTTACTGGGAGGGACAGGGTGGGTTAGAGAAGAATTGGGCTCTCATTGCTGTTGGTGAAGAATTGTACGTTCATACCGATCTCGCACCGAGAAAAGTTTGGTCACTGGGGGGTTATGATACGGAGAAGAGGCAATTGGTACTCACGCCACTTCATCAAGACAAGACGACGAGTAACTGCTTCACCGATATCAGGAATGCGAGTGATATGCTCCTCCCTCACCAGACAGGGAACTTCATTCCTCTCACACTGTGTAACCGAGGAGAATGTAAGCCGACGCCGGAAAATACGGTGTTGACCGGATTCGCACATTGGAAGTTTGGGATACCCGGACAGTACGAGAGGAGGGTTATCACGCTCAAGTCGACACCGCCGTTCGACTACGTTTCTATGTCGCCGCCCCTGACATTTGGTAAATCCCTTCCCTATGTTATTTTTCTCTTGTCGTCCTTCTGCTGACTGTTGATTCATGGGCAGTCGGTGCCACTGATTCCATCGACACCCTCTACGTCATGAGCCACGACTTCTTTCCACGAGACCCAAATCTTGTCGACTATGCGCCCGGCCATGGGTTCCTCGATGATTTGTGTGTTATCTCGATCGGAAAGAACAATAATGAGGGAATCTTTGTGGAGACGGATGTGATTGGTTTGATGGAGAGTCATACAGCGTGCTGAGCGCGGGGAACGTGTTTCTTATCGACATTATGATACGTTGCTTAAACAAACATTCACAGCATAAATACGGTTGATGATGTGGTCCGTTCACGTTCTTCTATGATGATAACATGATTAATCCTAAGTCGTAAAAGGTTTCAAATACGTGTATAGCCATGCCCCTCCGCCCCCTCCTCTCTCTCTCCCTGCCTCACTCTACACCCCCCTAATCAGTCGCCCCAGTCGACCCAATGCTCTTGATGGTCGCCTCCGGCCCCTGCCAAACCTTAACCCCATTAATCCCCCAATAAGCCTCCTTAAACCCTCCCGGATTATACCTCACATACTCCTCACAAGTCCCCGGACACCCCGAATACGGATAACTCCCCGCCGCCCAATCCCCACAAAGCGCCAGATTGATAACAATAACGTGATCACTGAAAAACTCATCAACCGTGCACTCCAGCCCGGGGAAGAATGCGCGAGGTCGGGTGGACCAGGAGAGGGGGTTAGGGGATGGGGAGAGGAGATCGGAGGGTTCGGTCCCGTGTGGAAATTGCCAGACTTTTATCCATTCTGAGCGCCATTCCATTACGAAGATGGCGCCCTTTGCGTTATTCAAACCGAGCCCAAAACTCGCGTTGCTCCGGTCCGAGATTCCACAGCCTTGGTTCGAGCCTTGGAGGGGTGAGTCGACGTAGCAGTCGGTGGATTGGAGGATTCCGGTGTAATCGCCCACGTACGTTGTGTTATCGATTGCGCACCCCTTTTTGGTGTGGAGCGTCATTGAGTTCCAGGGGTCGTAGTTTACGCCTTCGAGGACGTCGATTTCGCCGAAGTTTGGCCACCCCGTCGTCGAGGTCGTCCAAAATGCTGGCCAGGTTCCACAGCCAACGGGCATGTGCGTCAAATTCAACATGAACAAGCCATGCGTGAAGGCGTCTGTGGTCGAGATACGCACAGAGGGACGGCCGACGGTGTTGGTGGCGGTGAGGTTGGTGGTGGAGTCCGCGTGGATGTACGCGGTCCCGTTCTTGATGTAGGTCAAGTTCGACTTGAACGCCGTACTCCGATCAACATAGTTAACAAACCCATGCGTCGGATCCGTAATCGTCTCGAAATTCCACTCATCAAAGAAATTCTGGCCGGTATAGTTCCTGCTCAGTGTATAATTAATCGCCGCGGCACTATTAATGTCCGAGATCGTGATTTTGTTGTCTGATCCCTTCTTCTTCAACCCAATGCCGAGACCGACGCCGAGGCCGACTCCAAGGGCGATGAGGAAGGCGAGGGTGATGCAGAGTGCGCGACGGCCGCGTGAGGAGCCCTTCTGTCTGACAGGCGAAAAGCCACGGGGTGCAACCGGCGCAGACGACGACGTCCTAGAGCGAGAGGAAATTTCCTTCTCGCTGATCACAGCCGAAGGCGCCTTAACCGATGCTACCGCAGATCCTTGTCTTGACCGGGGTGGTGGTGGTGGTGGTTGGAGAGCATCTGCGACGACGGCAGCGGCAGCGGTGGTACCGACGGTGAGTCTAGCAGCTTGAGCTTTCGCGGCCTTTTCTTTCTCTTTGTGCGCCTTTCTCAACTCCTTGATTGACGGTTGTGGGAAAACAGGCGTTTGCTTTCCGTGAGACATCTCGTCGTAGAAACTCTCAGCAAATCAATGATCCTTCTTCTTGTCGTCCAACAGCTGGGTTGATCTCTTATATAAACAGATGCGCCGTCCACTTAGGCTTTGTCTTAATCCTTGTCGCGGCCCAACAAGCGGTTTAGGTCTCAGGTCACCCCCATGTACGGTTTTCCTCGCTTTGTTGTGGGCCGCCGCATTGGGAAGCGAATTCGTCTTTCAGTTGGGCCGCTGCCAAAGGCGCTAACCAGCCATGCTCCGAAGAACGAGCCACGCGCGGAAGATCAGATCGACCCGGGAGAGGGTGGTCTGTGCGCGGTGGTCACGTGTGGAGCTGTCAACTTTGTATTTTAAAGTCCAAGTTGCGTTAATCTAATCTACATTCCCTGCCCTTTATTTGCCGACGGATCAAAACTCACTGTCCGCGCCGGCCTGCTAACTTTCACACGGGGCGGCACCTCCACCGTCGGCGTCGAAACCTGTACACTCCCACTCCCGCTCCCACAGCAACTACCCATCGGAGACCGTTCCTGTAGCTCATAACCCTCATCGTCTCCACTCGCCAACGTAGCTCTAGACCCCTGCCGTGACTGTGATTGTACTTGTGACAACCTCCCCAACGTCATCAAATCCTGCGAACTATGCACCCTCGATTCCCTCCTCGAATTCACCGCCGTCCCAACAGCAGTACTAACCGTCGACATCATCCTCGGCGTCTTATCATGCAGCGGCAAACACCCCTGACTCAACGGGTTCAGCGCTTCCTGCAATATCGAGGCTACATCACGGTTGAGGAGTGAGATTTGGTCGATGATTTCTTGGAAGACTTCGATTTCGGCGGTACGGCATGCGCAGCCTTGACGACCTTCACGGAGGGCGGAGATGTAGGCATTGTAGGCGTGGGTGACGAGGGGTTGGTGGTTCCACGGTAATGGCTGTTTGGTGTGGAGAGAGTGGGACAACAACAGGAAATCCTGTGAGAACGCAAGTAACTACGATCCCAGTCAGCAATCAAAACACACAGAAGGAAAAGGGTAAAAAGACATACCAACTGATTCCTCTCCTCATAACTCGGACAGTCCAGATCCATCTTCGTCCTCAACTCATACACCAACCTCATTTTCCCCAATACCCTCTTCCACCCCTCCCTCGGAAACCCACCCCTCAAACTCGGTTCATACCGCGTCGCCTCCAACAAGGTCCCCGAGAACGCAAGACTTTCTTTCACCACACTCGAGATCCTCTCAACCTTCGCCGGGGAAATCGACAAATCCTCATCCCCCTGCGGCGCCGTAACCGAAAACAACTGCGACAAACTATCAAGTGTTCGACACGCCGTCGTCAACAACTCATGTCTCGCCCTCTGCGGCATAACCAACGTAAACACCCCAAACGCAATACTCAGCCCAAGACTCAGCGCAACCGCCCTCCTCGCCCAAATCCCCTCCACACTCAACCCCGCATCTGCACTCGTCCTCGACACGCCCACAACGACACTAAACGCAATCGCACTCACCAAACTACCCTTTGCCCAAACCGGGTCAAGGATGAAGTAATACAGTCCCAGTCCACAGGGTGCAGAGAGTGCACCGACCAGGACGTAAGACTGTGCGAGTTCGCCGAGTTTGGAGACGGCGTACCCGAGGGTTGACCCGACGAGGGCTCCGAGGATTGAGAAGAGACAGTTTCGGGTTGTCATACCGTGACTTGCCTCCATACATATAATCGCACCGATTGCACTCCATTGACCACGGTAGTCGTGGTACCAGTATCGCCAATCGTGGATGTAGGCTGGTGCTGCGATCATTGCGATCACGATGAAGAATTTGAAGGTGTATTGTGTGTGTCGGCTTCTCCGGAACTTGCTCAAGAGTTCCGACAACCAATACCGAAAGGGGAGTGGGACGAAAGGTTCGACTTCGACGACGGTGACTGTCGAGGCGTTCGAGACAGCCGAACCCCGCCGCAGAGGAGTCTTTGACCACCGATCCATGACGGCGCCCATATCCGCCCCACAGAACTCACGAATCGCACCCCCCGCCTCTCTTAATTTCTGCGGCAACCATACTCTTCGCACCGTCCGCCTCTTTCCCAACCCCTCCACGACACCCATCGCGACCTCCGCCACCCTTCGTGCACCCTCGCAGAATGCACGGACATCCTCGACCGCATGCTCCGCGAAGGCTTGTTCGAGCATGGGACCGTAGCAGGATGCGGTATGCTTTAGCAGCGCGCGTGAGAGTTGGGTGAGTTCATTCGTATATGATGCGAGTTCGAAAGTCAGAGTCGCGGAAGGGGTCGGGTACGAGTCGAACGCAGCATCGATCAACTCGGCGGATTTCTTGAGGGTTTGGGAAGCGAAGGAAGTTGCTGTAATCACATCCTCCTTCCTTCGCGCCAGTTTGCGGGCGAGACAGTCCAGGTCCATTCGTAGCTGTGTTTTCGAAGTGGAGTCTTGCCATGGATTCGTGAATTGGCCTTCGGATCGTCGTAGTTTGAGGGTGTTGAGGGAGGAATGTAGCCCGGCAAGTGCTTCGACGCAGTCTCCGAGGGGTTTCTTGAGTTTGGAGACAGACGCTGGGTCAACGCGAGAGAAGATGAGTTGTAAACCGACTTCGTACATCGTTGTCCGTAATGTGGCATATGATCGACGGGTTTGTGCAATGTCACCGACTTCGCGCTCTGTGTCGGCGTCGAAGAGGGTTTCGATGACATCCTTGAACCCTGTTGCGGTGAGGTTGAGGGTCGAGGCGACGTTCTTCCTCAGCGTCACCGACGAGTCCTGTGGGAAAAACACCAACGACGTAATCAAACTGATCGCCAACCCACACGACAGCGGATACGCATACTCCGTAAACACATCAAACGTATACGTCTTCGCATCAATCGCCTCCGTCAAAGCAAAGATATTGATCAACATAAAGATCGACACACCTCTCACACACCTCGAACTAACGCTCCTCGTCAAAGCACCGCCAATAGCAGCGCAACACAACAACAAAAACAACGTAACCTTCCGTTCCGTACTCGCCGGACTGGAAACACTGACCGCAAACACCACCACCAAATGTGTATAAGCTATTCCAAGGAGCATGCCCAGGAGACATATGACCGTGGAGACAATATGCGCACCGACAGCGGCGGAAGGCATGAGGTAATTCCCGATCGTGGAGACGAGGAAGGCGTGGCCGCCGAGGGTGTGGTTTATGGGCGTCGGGAGGATGAAGATGATGTCGAGGGTGAAGTTCATGGCGCAGCGGAGGTGAGTGATAAAGCGCCGGGAGTGGAGGTACGAATGGAGGGCTGAGTAGTGGGATTTGACCTTGTCGGTATTGACAGGAGTGTTCGTAAGGGCTTTTTCGACCGCAGTAGTAAGCTGATCATTCCTATCACCGTCCTGTTAGTTATGTGTCGTATGGGAAGAGGAGCGTAGTAGGTACCGTCTTTTCGACCACTTTATTCCGAGCGTCGTCGAGAAGAACTGCGTAGCACTCATGTTCGCTCTTAGCTGTTCAGCCCAGGTTCATTCAACTTCGAAGTTCGTCCTTCTCCACATCCTCATGGGACAAGCGAGCTTAAGTATAAGCGAGAGATCAATTGATCCTCAGCGATCCTCGGCTCTTGTGAATCACTCAACTCACACCATCTCCACATCCACGTCCATCCCTGCGTCCAGCGTCCAAATACGAGATCCAAGGCACTCACGACATTCATGCACATCCTGTTGTTATCGTCTTACACAACCTTCGCTCATCCATCCAACTGCCAGCCTTGGCAAGCATAATCAAGGTATCGACGTCGCAAAATCCCTCTCTCATGGCACCATACGAGGCAATTGCAGCGTTGCAGCACAAGCTTCAGGGTCGCCCTCGCCGATCCTGGATCCGACTTCCCTGATTGACCTGTAGATGGCAGCCAAGTAACTCCCCTATCGCAATCGATTACCTTGAAGGTTACGACGGTGCACGCGCGCGGATAAACCGAAACCCCCGTCACCCGAAGTACGTCGGCATTTGCGGTTGATCGACAATAAGTGCATCATATCGCTTGTAACCCCCCCCTTAACTTTAGGGCGGGAGAGCGACGGCCAAGGCGACATGTGCGCAGATTATGGCGATGGAATTCGGGACATGTGAAAGTTCGAGTCGAACATCGGAAGGCTCGCACAAGAGATCGGAAGAGGTCGGAAGGAGAGGGTTGGAGGGTGGTAGATCCCGGGGCGGAGCATCGGAGGTTCTATTTTTAGGGTGTGAGGATCGTCTGCGACTCAAGCAGGGTTGATGACGCGATTGGGTGGTACACGTCTAAGGAAGGCTGCATCCGATTCGATTAATTCTAACAATGATTGAACACGAATAACCCACGTCTTTGCCAATTGCAAATGCAACCCAGCATTCCATCAGCAGTTTCTGCCACATCGACGTCGAAGCTCGAGGCTCAGCTGCAGCTTCACACCTCTCGCGCGCGTCCATGACGAAATTCATCAGCAACATGTCCGGCTCCGCCTCGACGAACGTCTGACCTTCGCCTTCATGGTCATGGACAGATGTAAGGTGATGTCCTCCATTGCCAAATGCCACTGCGTCGACGTATACTGTACAGCAATAGTTGGGGCTGGGCGGAGGCTGTGTACCTTTGATCAGCTAGCTGTCTACAGGTATACATGTGCTTATCCACGTACGATATTGCTACGAACCCTGAACAACAATCTCAGCCCATGCTATGATCTCACACTCAATGACTTTATGGTGGATGGTGTCCATGAGCTCAAGTCGAGGCGAAGCAGCTTTCTCTGCGTCATGTCCTCTCGACCACGCATATGTACATCCCCTATGAAACCGTAGGAGATATCAAACCACACACAGCAGCTGTTGGATGGTGGAAGAGACGAGAACGCCAAATCTTATACCGCCCAGCCCCAACAACCCCCCAACGTACAGCTGCTGGAGTACCTTGATCACCTACGAAGAATGCACGATATCATTACCATATGAACAGAGGATACTGTATGAATCCCAAAACAATGAATTTGAATATGCTAGAATCGTCTCGTACACGTACGCTCAACCGCACGCTCAAAAATGTTAATTATATACCTATCGCACCCACCCACAACTCCACTCCCGCCAAAATACGACCGTGGTCCGATTCAACTCCCCTTCCTGTCATCACTCCATTGAACGTCTGATTTTCGTTTCGCCTCTGTGACCATTTGGGAACAGGAGATAACGACGTTGGGCTTGCCAAGAGTGTTTACGGGCCTCAGCTGCCACCATTCTCGTTTACGTATTGAGGTCGACACTGTCATGAGGCTGTGTAACTTTAATTACATGTATCTCGAACCTCATCATCTCACAGTTCTTAACCCCTATATATCTCAGGGATGTCTGTGTCGTTTCGTGCGAGCGAACCTGGAGGCACAATTGAATGCATCCAGCCATATGCAAATCGATCTCGCGATCGACATCCTGGAAAACTTCCATATCGACCCTCTCGAGCCCCTCGCAGATCTGAGAGCCAGCTATTCATGTATGCACTCGCAATTACCACGGTTCGACAGGCTCGTCGCATGCCGAATACCGTGTCTCATGAATATTCCCACGGCTACACATATATACAGTAGATGGGTGCCTCATGGGTATATGTATCTCCCCTTACACCTACGCCTACCCCCCGTACGGCAGGCACTCTTACTCAGCGACTATTGAACTCATGCCCATACGCCTTGGTTGGGTTGCTCGGAGATGTATTGATTCGCTACACGGGGACTGATCACGAATACATAGTAACGTTAAAGGTTTCGAGCTGGAGCTTGCGCGGACATGCTTGGCAGTTTCTTGCACAACAAAGAAATTAAAGCGACAGTCCACTATGTGCATAACGGTGAGTTATTTTCGAGATCGAGATATCTCTAGTGTCCTTTTTTTGATCTGGGAGAGATGAGTATGTGTACCCGTCAGTGAGCCAACTGGGTCCGCCGCCGGATCGATCTCGGCAATTGAGTTGCTTCGGCTCGCCAGCAATTCTTATGTAGTTCCTGGTTTGCGTCTCGAGCTCGCCCTACGGCATTATGCCAAGTGCACATCAAAGTTCAACAAGACTCAACCTTCCTCCACCTCAAACGAACGTCCCACGGCGATCCCCTGCATCCGCTCTCACCAGTACCTAAACCTCACCCCAATCCCGTTTCCCCAACGCGTACGTACGGACCCAGTTTCTAGCCCGTTCTTGGTGTGTAGGATACCCACAACCGTCATTCCGAATCTGGCAATTGCAACCCGCACTGCAGCTCTCAGTTGCGAGGGGACCAGACATACCCGGCCCTTGGGCTCGACTGAAGATCAACGGGGCATGTAGATCCTAGGCAAGGGTCTATTTCGGTTCCCCTTCATGGGTTCGTCGGAAAGCGCTCCGGATGAGGATGCGTCAATCCGGCGTTACGCGAGTGCATGCACGTGCATGAGACAGCGAAGAAGGGAGGACCACGGCGGTTGTGTGGGCGATCATTGCAGGGGAGCGTGCCAGGTATAAGAAGAGCATTCAGCCCGTCCTGGACAACGGGTGGGAGAGGGGGATTAGGGTTGTCGCTGGTGACGTCACAGCAGGGCGCCTCTTTGGCAAGCGGATGGTCTAATGAACCGGATCGAGTTCCGCAGCGATATCGAAATGTGAAGCCACGTACATCACACGCTCGGCCGTCCACCATAAATACTACATCTCCCGTCCCTTCCCTCTTTCTTCCCAACAACCCGCTCCACAACACACAATCAAAATGTCCGCTCCTCAGCTTCCCAAGACCATGAAGGCTCTCCAGTACGACAAGCCCGAGTCGTTTGCTGTTGTCGAGTTGCCTCTCCCCGAACTCCGCCCCACCGACGTCCTCATCAAGGTTGCCGCCTGCGGTGTCTGCGGAACCGACCTCCACATCCACGAAGGCGAATTCCTCGCAAAGTTCCCCCTCGTCCCCGGCCACGAATGTGTCGGCACCGTCGCCGCCATCGGCCCCAAGGTCACCCAATTCTCCATCGGAGACCGTGTCGTCGCCGATAACTCCGAGTTGTGCGAGAGCTGTTTCTACTGCCGTAGAGGCCAGCCGTTGCTTTGTGAGAATTTCGAGGCACACGGCGTCACCATGAACGGAGCATTCGCGGAATACTGCGCTTACCCGCAACAAAAAGTGTTCAAGATCAAGAACCTCTCGAACGTCGACGCTACCCTCCTCGAGCCCGCTTCGTGCGCCGCACACGGGTTGGAGAAGATCGCGCCCAAACTCGGTTCCTCCGTCCTCATGATCGGCGCTGGACCCACCGGTCTCGTTCTTTCCCAACTCCTGAAGCAGAATGGAGGATGTAACGTCGTTCTTGCCGCCCCCGCCGGAAACAAGATGGAGCTCGCGAAAAAGCTCGATGCTGCTGATGTCTACATCCCCCTCTCCCGCGACGACGCTTCCGCCCAATGGGACCAAATCAAGAAAGACCACCCCTACGGATTCGACATCGTCGTCGAAGCCACCGGATCCGCGGCCATTCTCGAGTCCTCCATCAACTACGTCCGCCGTGGTGGTAAGCTCGTCGTATACGGTGTCTACTCCAACGCTGCCCGCGTCTCTTGGCCCCCGTCCAAGATCTTTGGTGATGAGATTACCATTTTGGGATCTTTCTCCGAGACATACTGTTTCCCTGCTGCTATCGACTACTTGGATTCGGGTAAGGTTAGGGTTGAGGGTATCGTGAACAAGCAGTTCAAGATTGAGCAGTGGCAGGAGTGTTTGGATTCGATGAAGAACAAGTCTGCCATTAAGGCTGCTATTGTGTTCGAGTAAGCGAGAGCTGTTCGAAGGGAGTGAATGGGAGTTGAAAGCATGAAAAGATTTACGGACCGCGGTCGTTTTTGTGGCGGGAGTGGAGTTGTGGGTACGATAGGATAGGTATATCATTAACATTCTTGAGCGTGCGTTGAGCGTACGAGAGGATTTAGCATGTTTAAATGGACTGTTTTGGCATTTTATCTTCTCCTTGCTCTTTGTTTTGACCGCTTCAGGGAAACCTCCGCCAATTGCTGTCCCCACGGCAAACGCCTTATGCTCGACGTTCGAGGTCCACTACACATGCGAACTGTCAAGAACATGTCAACTGAATCCCGAACAAAAGATCTCCCAACATTTTTAAGCGGGAGCACCGGTACGGTCTGCCGTGACGTCACGAACAAATAGACCCACAACATCACGGCTACAACCCCACGGCTCGTACATCGTCAATGTCACCACTACCACAGAAGAGCGTATCAATCGTCGGAGCAGGCGTAGCCGGCCTACGAGCCGCTTCATATATCCTACAACACGCACCCACATGTCGGGTATCGATTTTCGAGGCGAACGACCGTGTTGGAGGGAGGGTGTATACGTATGAGAAGGATGGGTGGAGAGTCGATATGGGTATGTTGCCAGAAAAAAAGCAAGATTCGTTGCAAGTTGGCAAGTTGTGCTGATGAGATAGTTTAGGAGCGAATTGGATTCATGGGATGGAGGGAAACCCTATCACGCCCATCGCGAGGGAGACTGGTGCGATTTTCGCAGCGTTGGAAGATGCGGCGGTTTACCCTCATGGATTGAGTGTTCCGCTGCCCAGGGCGGAATCGGAGAAATTGTTTGGACGGACGTGGGAGGTGGCTGATAATGCTATCGCGTACTCCAAGGAGAATTCTGGGAGGATTGGGGCAGATGAGAGTTTGTTCGACTTTGCCAAAAAAGACGTCGAGGAGGACAAGGATTTGTCGAAGGAGGAGAAGAGGTGGGTTTGTTTGCTATCGGAGTTCTTTACGAATTTTAGTGCGGAGGATGTGAGGAGGTTGTCCTTGAAGTACTATTTCTTGGAAGAGGAGTTACCGGTAGGACTCAAACCAACGGGCCGATCGGAGCTGGCAGCTGAATATCTTGACAGGGAGAGCGACCGTATCTCGCGTCGACTTACTCGCCAATCCTTGAGGCCATCGCTAAACCATCTCTCGATGGCGGTATCGTACGGCTTTCCACACCAATCACACATGTCGATGCCTCGAGCTCGCATTCTGTCACTATCACCACCATGGAAGGTACGAAGGAAGCATTCGACGCAGTCATCATCGCCGTACCTCTTGGTGTTCTCAAGAAGCAGATGATCACAATCACCCCGAGCCTCCCCACACGGTTACAGCAAGCTATAGACTCGCTCGGCTTCGGCGTCCTAGAGAAGATTTTCCTGAAATTCGACTCGGCGTGGTGGCTCCCAAAGGACAAAGAGAAGGCAAATCCACCGTCATTCCATGCCTTCCTCCCAGATCCGTCCAAACCTCTCGAGCCACCGAATGTATTGACGTTGATGCTATCACTCGCTTCGTTGCCAACGGGTACAGATATTCCAGCGCTAGCATTCTACATAGCGGCGGATCAAGCACATTATGTCTCATCCCTCTCCGACTCCGACCTTGATGCGTGGATTCATTCGTACCTCCGCCTCCTCCCAAACTACTCCCCCACCCAAAAACCCACCGCAATCCTCAAGACGAGTTGGGGATCAGACACCTGGTCCGGAGGCGGCTCCTACACACACATCAACACCGGCACCAAGAATGCTGTTGAGGATATAGAGGTATTAGGGGACGGATGTGTACATGGGCGGATGTGGTTTGCGGGTGAGCATGTTGGGACATGGAGAGGGATGGGAACGGTTAATGGGGCGTATGAGAGTGGGGAGAGGGCGGCGAAAGGGATGATTTCCGCTCTTAAGCTTGGGTTACAAACAGTGAATGACGTGGAAGACGAGTTATCATAGACCATATCAATTTTTTTCGTCTCGTATAGAATCGTACCCCATATCGTACACATAGCAAATTATAAAGCAGTCCATCTACTACGCCGCCCTTTCAACAGTAACAACCCCACCCTTCTCCTCCTCCTCCGACTTGACCATTCCCTGCTCAACCATCATCTTAAACTCCCTCTCCTCATCCCACACGAACGGACTCTCACTCGCAAACAAACTATCAATACTCTCCAAACTCCTCCCTCCAGTCTCGGGGTAAAAGCAATACACAATCGGCAACCACAGCAAATTCAAACCCGCAAACAAATACAGAGTGCGTTCACCGAGAGTTTTAAACATGGAGGGAATGACGAGGGTCGTCCACGCACACCCAATTGCCCAGCCAGCGACACCGAAGGAGTTGCCCTTTGCGCGCATGTACGTTGGGAAGATCTCAGCCGGGACGACGAACGCACACTGTAACCACGTGGCGGCGAAGAAGAAGGTGTAAATGAACACCATCGCCGCACTCGCCGCTCCATACGCCGACGCATTATGCGGCTGTACGATAGCGAGACGAGACATACCACCCGTGAGAGCGAGTGCAATACACTGCACCACCGCTCCGAAAAACAAACTCGGGCGACGTCCATAACGGTCGATGGTGAGTGCCGCCGCACCCGTTCCCAGGATTCCGACGGTGTTGACGAGACCTGCGAGCCATGCGGATTTCGTCGGGTCGAATCCGGCTTGGCCGAAGAGGGTGTTTGCGTACACTGTGATCGCGAGGATTCCGGTCCATTCCATCATGATCATGATACCCATAGACAACGCAACACGACGGCCTGTGTGCAGTTTGCCCGAGTGGGCACCGATTGCCATGGCCCAGAGTGAGGTAGCCTTCGCGTTCGCGCTTTCTTGGCTGACAGAGGACTCGATCTCGGCCAGTTCTTCGGTGATTTCGGGAGCGGTGGGGGATACGTCGCCACGGATTTTGGCGAGGACGCGGGCGGCGGTGGAGGTGTGTCCGGCCTTGACCAACCAACGTGGGGATTCGGGGACGAGCCAGATACACACGCTCAAAATTGCAGCCGGGACGATTTGGAACGCGATCGGGAAGCGCCAGCGGAAGGGCTCGTTCGAGTAATACCTCAACCCGAACTCCAACCAGTAGGCCACCGCGATACCGATGTAATTCGCCAAAAAGACAATCGAGATACTGGCACCGCGGGAATGCGACTTCGAGATTTCCGCAGTCCAGACGGGAACGATAGCGTTAAGATGTCCCGTTCCAACACCCGTAATAATCCTCGCACAAAGCATCCAGTTCGAATTCTGCGCCGAAGCCTGAAGCGCAGCACCAGCAACACACCACAACGTCCCCGCCCAAACACCAAACCTCCTCCCCCTCTTATCCCCCAGATACCCTCCCCAGAAACACCCAAACAGTGCGCCGAGGTAGTAGATACACACGATACCACCTTGTTTGGTTGCTCGTGTTACGATTCCGTTTGTGCCGATGGACATCTTTTCGATGTAATTTGGGACGGTGTTGACGCCGCCCATTACGCCTTGGTTGTAGCCTTCGAAGAAGAGGGCGGTCATTGAGAGGAAATTGATGAGGATTAGGAGGGTGGAGCCTGGCAGTTGAGGCCAGATTGCTCGAGGCATGTTGAAAGGTTCTCGATAACTGAGTTGATGTTGATGTTCTGCGACTTTTCTGCTGGGTACGAGGCTCCTTTTATCTTGTGCGGTGACCTCTTGGTTCATGGAGGAGCGGGGGTCTGACATCCCTCGAGCGGCAACTTGCGGAGCGGATCGGCACGCTCCAATTTGCGAGGTCGCGTACGTATGGACCATGTGGAGTTGCGAAGCGGGGTAGACTTGTCTCTCCTCCATCAGATCTTATGCTGAGCCATACTCTTAACCATCTCCGCGGAGCTCTCCATGGCCGTAGGCGTATCGGACATGCTCATGGAGTAGTACTTCCATGCCTCTCACTTCCTCATTGGACGCCGTATACGTCCTCGAGGCGTGTGGAGAAACCGGTTATGCCGGGTAAAAGATCAGTAAGCCACTACCGGTATGTATACATACCTGTGGTAGGTATTCCCGGCCGGTACCCGTTCGCGTAGCCTATTCATCTGCGGGGAAGCGGAGAGTCCCGGATTTACGCATGGTTGATCATTAAGGGTTCCTTGGAGGAGCCCGGAGAAAGTCGACGTCGAAAGTGTGCGCCTTGATCTCGTGCTCCCAGATGACTTGCAAGTGCAATTGAGAGCCGTCAAAGGTTCGTACAGGTCTCACGTATCCAGGAGATTGACTCGTATCTTGATGCAATGACCGGAAACAGGGAAGCGAAGTTTCGTTTGCGTTAAGCTTTCGTCTCGCTGCGGAAGGCTGCTATGCGGGGAGCATGACTGGGGGCTTGACCGCTGGCGTACCGTTTACTAACCGGGGCGAACTGAACACCAAATCTCCAGAACACACACCCCCGGGAACCTCATTTTCCCCGGAGATTGAAAGTCCGGCTACGCAAATGAACCAGGGAAGCCACGCTATACAATTAAGTCATCGCAAGTCCCGGGAGTGCACGGCAGTTGCGGGGTACAGGGATGTACGGTTTCGCATCACGTAAGCTGCGACGGGAATACGGCATCCGGGTCGGATCGGGGTGCGGGCCGCCGTACGCGTACGTCTATAAAGACCTCATCCTCGGGATCTCTCCTCGTCAACAACTCGATTGTATCGCATCTCCACAACTAAATCACAATGGAAATCCTTAACCACCAAGGCGAACCAGTTACCCACTCCCGCGCCCTCCTCCCCGGCCCCACAAAACTCCGTCTCCACTACTACACCACCTCCACCTCCCCTTCCTCCTCCGACAAACCCGCCCTCCTGCTGCTCCATGGCGTCCCCAAAACGTCATACTACTGGCGAAAGGTCATCCCCCTCCTCTCCCACAAATACCGCATCATCTGTCCCGACATGCGTGGACTCGGTGACAGCAGCCATCCCGCGAGTGGATATGACATGGGTACCGTCGCGCGGGACTTTGCAGATTTGATGACGGAATTGGGAATCGAGAAGTTTCATCTCGTGGGTGAAGATTGGGGTGCAGCGGCGGCGTATGCACTCGCCGCACAATGCCCCAACCGCGTCAAGAGCCTCGTGTTCCAAGAGATGGTCCTCCCCGGCTACGGCCTCGAATCCTGGTCTGCATTCACCAAAGTCCATGTCAACTCCGGTACCTGGCTCTGGCACGTTGGGTTCTACGCTGTGCCCGATGTCCCGGAGCTTCTCATTACCGGTCACGAACGAGAGTATTTCTCCTCCTTCATCAAGAATGAAGCCTGGAACCCCTCTGCTATTACCCCTGACGCAATCAACGAATACGTCCGTTGTTACTCAAACCCCGGTGGTTTACGGTCCATGCTCTCAATTTACCGCGCAACCCTCGAGACTGGGGATCAGAACCGGGAATTCTCAAAGAACAAGCTGAAGATGCCCGTGTTGGCTATCGGGAGCAAGCACTTCATCGGCGAAGAAGTCAAAAGACAGATGGAGTATGTGTCTGAAAAGGTCGAGTACAAGGAACTGCCGTGGGGACATCAGTTGGCGGAGGAGTGTCCGGAGGAGTTGGCGGGGGTTTACTTGGAGTGGTTGGAAGGAAAGAAATAGACATAGGGTAGTGTGCATGAATATCAAAATAGTTGAACTGCATATCACGGGCAAAATCGCCTTTTGTGTTAAATGGCCCAGTCTTCCCGCGGTTTCAGGTGCCAAAAAGCTCAGATACGCTTACCAAAACTATGATCATGACCGGCACCTCTTGCATATATAGGTATGGTCTATGCAAATGCAAGTATTTCTCCAATGCAACTTTTCAGCTTTCCCGGAAATCAGAACAAAGCATACCCGCCAGGGGGCTTCCTCACAACGCCCCACTCCTCCTCATATCTCACCCAAACATCCCACCCCAACTCCCTCAAAGCCTTCGCCTTCAGCTCCTGCGCCTTATCAGCGTCTTCACCGGCCACGACACCGTTCTCCTCGACCGCGTCCTTGAGTGTCTTGAGCGCAGTACCGTACCTCTTTTCGGCGATATCACGCTCAGCGAGACACAGGGCAAACTTCATGTCGGATTTGGATGCATCGACGGGAGCCCATTGACGCCAGGCTTTGAAGGCTGCTTCGCGGGTTTCGGGGGTTGACGCAATGAGCTTGGCCTTGAGTGCGGCGAGGAAAGCGTCCTTCTTCTTGGACATCTCTTCGTCGGCCTCGCGCTCCTCCTCAGTCTTCTCCTCATCAGGAGTGCGGTTCATGCCCTGGTGACGAGCCAAGGCGTCGATGTCGATCTGCTTGATTACCGCGTCTGCGGCTTCATTGACTTGCTTCCTCTTGGTGTCATCAGCGGGCACAGAGTTGGGAGACAACGAATCGAGCTTGGCAACAAGCAGGGGAAGGTAAGTGGGATGTTCCTTCAGCAGGGAAGCAAGGAAGGCTTCCTTCGCAACAGCATCCTTGATCTTGCTGACGATCTCGATCTGCAAGTCAACAAGCTTGGGGTCCTTCTTCTTGACAGTACCGTTGCCGTTGTCTTCCTTCTTGGGATCAGGAGCGACGACGTATTGCAACTTATATCCACCGTGCTCAACCTTTGCAGCGTTCAACGAGAGGGAACCAACAAGCACGTCGCCGGGACCAGCATTTTTTGGCAACTTATCTTTCGCAACGTCAGTGTTGACAACGAAGACCTTTCTCTCACCCATCTTCAACTTCAAGTTCTTGAAATCAGCAGCCTTGCTGCCATTGTACAGATCAACTTGGTCTTCGAACACATCCAAGCCAACCTCCTTGACCTTCTGCATCCCACACTCCAGAGTAAGAACCGTATCCTTCACCTTATCAAGCGCCTCAAATGACTCATGACGAATCTGAATCTTAAACTCGTGATCACCCTTCTCGAGTTTGTGACCCTTACGATACACATCCCCGAAGCTAACGAGCTGCTTGTTGGCATCGTAGACCATCATCAAGATACCAAAGGCGGAGTCATACATCCATCCACAAGCGGGGATGGAAGCGGTCACATCGCCAGCCTCAGTCTGCTTAAAAGGGTAGGTTAGGACGAGCTCATATTGCTTCTTCGTGTTCGGCAACATATCGCGCTCGCCGAGAGGGCTGATGATGCTCTCCTTAGGCCGGACGAATTTGCGGACCTTCTCCAGCTTGGCGGTAGGCTTGAAGATCTCTTGCCTCACACCACTAACGGCCTCCAACTTCCTCACGCCCTCTCCACCGATCAAGACGACCTTACTATCAGCGTTCGTCAACCCCATTCCGTAGAACTCAACGTCGACGTCGACCTCCACATCAACCCCAACATTCCAGAACTGCGCAAGACAAACCTCCATAGTCCTCCCACCAACAACCTTGAAGCGTTTCTCGATTGGCTCGTTCTGGGTGAGGGTGAACATCCAGTGCGCCTCAGTATCCGAATGTCGAATTTGCTCTATCATCTGCAAGCAGTGCACGATGAATTTGATGGGGGTATGGTTATCGCGGGCAGTGATTCGGAGCTTGCAGGATGTTGCCCCGGAGGGTACAGCGACAAACTTACGCTCGATGTAACCGGGAGCGGATCGAAGCCCGTGGTATTTGACCAAAGGCGTCTTCGGAGCAAATGGAACACCCTCAGGCTTCGTCACGGTGACTGGAATGGTGAACACGACCCTCTTCTCCTCCGCATCCGCATCATAGGCAACAATCTCCTCAAAATGCAACCCACTCTCCAATTGCGACGGATCAACCTCAACATCGAATGTGCGACCCACGCCAGCCAAAAGGACATACTTAGGGACCCTGATCCAGGACGCTTTACACTCAAGCCTACACTTAACCTCCAACTCAGCCTTCTCCTTAGCCTCATGCTCCAAAAAGAAGGGCTTAACAGTCGCCTGTGCCTTCGAAACCTGGGCACATTCCTCAGGATCTCTGAGATAGATACCACGTCCCTTACCCACAGAAACCTCCCACTCAACATCCCTCTCCTTCTCACCTTCCCACTTCGCCAAATACTCCCTCATATTCTCAACCTGAATCAACCCAGCATTCAAATCAGCCTGAACATCCTTCGCCGTAGTCCTCGCAGCCTTAACAATCCCCGCCGCCTTCCACTCCTTCCCCTCAGCCTTCAAGCTCGAAAGAACCAGCGCGACACCACCACAAGCATTTGGTGAAGCCATAGACGTTCCATTCATTAACTGTGTTCCCTGACCACTCCACCCCGGAACAGAGGTAATCGCAGCTCCGGGCGCCATGACATCAACACCCCTGTGCCCATCCGTCGTAGGTCCACGACTCGACCAGGTGAATCCACCAGCGGGGACCTCGTCAAGAAGCGCATACTCAGATTTCTGCATCGAAGCACTCTGCCAAGCGCCGACGCTCAGCACACCCTTTCCATTCCCGGGTGCGCCGACAGTACTCAACGCCGGACCAGCATTCCCGGCAGAGGTAACGAACACACAGTTTCCGCGCCGGGCGACCCAATCTGCCAATACCTCCACGAACTGTCCCTTCGCGCTAATCCCCGAAGCCTCGCCGTAGGACATGTTAGCAAGTTGAATTGTGTCGCGGTGTTTGTAGAGGTAGTTCGCGGCACGGACAAGACCGGCATGAGTTTCCATGCTTCCGAGACGGGTATCACCGATTTTGAGGGAAACGATCTGCGCACCCGGTGCGACACCGTTACGCTCCGGAGTATCGGGGGTGTATGCGGCGGTGATGGCTGCAACGTGGGTTCCGTGGGTACCGGCCGCGCAAACGATACTGACGACTGAGCCTTCATCGAAGACGTCGACGGAGTAGGGAAGAAGCGTCGGTTCGGGGAAGGTGGAGTATTGCTGTCCTTCGCGGTAGGGGGCGAGGGGGGTGTACTTCGAGAGGTCGCTGGAGCATTCAGAGTCCACCACGACGCGCCACGTCTTGCCGTCGTGGAAGGAGACGACATCGTACGTTGGTCCTGCGTCGTCGTATGACTTAATCAGAGAATCAAGAGAGCTGATGCGCGCCTCAAGCTCGTTCTTTTGGCGCGCGATGGTTGGAGACGACGTAGTGTTCTTCTCATTGAAAGCCCTGAGATCTGCTTTCGCGGCAGAGAGAAGCGCGTGATGCTTTTCGAGAAAGCGGTCCTTACGGTCCTGTTTGGCTCGATATCAGTAAGTACGCAAAGCACCACGGCGATTCGGGACAAACCTTCTTCATACGATTGACCAATGGTCCTGGCCAAATCTCCCAAGCCCTCTTCAATCCTACTCGCCATTCCCCGCTCGGGTTCTCCCAGCTGCCCAACTTCAGCTCCTTGCCGGTCAAAGACTTGGGGCTCCCGCTCTCGCTCTTTTCAGCAACGATCATCTTCACGTCGCCGCTCCCAGTACAATCGACCAAGTCAATGATCTTGGGCTTTCCATCAGTGGTTCTCTGCAATCCAAGAGCTGACGGATCCACACCAGTGTCAAGGATAGCAATTGTGATAACTCGACCGTCATGTTCGGGGTTCTTGGATATAAATTGAGTCGCTTGAATCTCCTGTAAGCGCGGATTAGCAGTTTGTAAGATAACATACTCAACCCCGCCTACCTCTTTGGGGAGCAATCCCGCGATAGGGAATGAAGACATGGTGCGGATGTTTGAATGGTTGATGATAGATGGGGATACTATACGGCTCGTTGTTCGCAGTACTGAGCCGAACGGAAGGCGCATTCGCAGTCCTTATGGTAACTATCGTCACTGTCAAGGTTGTCGCGTTCACGTACATGGAGTTCCCTGACTTGAGTGAGTTGCGGCAGGACTCCTGCGTAAACTCACATAAACCAAACCTTATTACGAATTATCCGACCAATTTTTATACGTGAACATAGTCGAGTTGTTCAGAGCAAGCCGTAATTTGCCGGAACAAATGCACTGGCAGCGGTCGTCCTCGAGTTCGACTTCATTGAATCGAATCGGAAGTTCTTTCAATCGACGTCGTCCCTACCTGTAGCTGTCGGATGGATGGGGAAGCATCATAATTAGAGGCCCATAATGAGATCTCGGTATGCGTAGTCTACTCCGGACTGGGCTTCGTGAGTCTCAGGTTTATCAAGCGGTCCGGACCCTGGTGGGGTGGAAATGCGCAATTGCGCATCGACATCGCAATCGTGGACGTGTCCACCGCACTCATTTTGACCATGAGGTTGTGACCTGGACTCTTTTAATGGGTACCGAGCGATCCGAGCAACTCATATATGACGTTCAGGAGGTGGGTGCTCGGATAAGAAGCCTATCAGCGGTTGAAGCGTTCGTAATTGCGTCCTACAAAGGCATGGAGGGACCTCTTGCTCGCATGGTCTTGTCCGATCAGGCTCCATAGCACTTGTCAGGATGCATTTCCACAATCCCCTTCCAACAAAGGCGAAGCTCGTCCATGCCCTATCCTCCCCCTCCAACTTCGCCTCCGCTATCACGGTGAAGGACTCATCCTACACCTCCTCCACCTCAATCGTCGCCCTCTCAAACGAAGACTTAGACCCGACTCCGCCTTTTCGCCGCACCTGGCGCGCTTGGCATTTCTTTGCTTTCTTCTGGTCCGGTTCATTCTCCGGGTCCGGATGGACTCTCGGCTCAGCCATGGTTGGCACAGGGTTGTCTTGGTGGCAAGCGACCATCGCCATCATTATTGGCAACGTTTTGGCTGCGATCGTATCAGTTCTCAATGGCCGTGCAGCGTCGGTTTATCACATCGGGTTTCCAGTCTTGGTGAGGGCCAGTTGGGGGATCTATGCAAGCTACTGGGCGGTGATGACGAGAGCTATGGTGGCGGTTATCTGGTTTGGGGTACAGACGTACTATGGCGGTGTATGTCTCGCCATCTGTCTTCGCTGTCTCGCACCCTCGTGGGAGCGTATTCCGAACCATCTTCCTGCGTCAGCTGGAATCACCTCCGCAGACCTCCTCGCAACCTTCCTCTTCTGGCTCATCGAGCTTCCGTTCATGTTCATCCACCCCTCGAAGATCAGAACCCTCTTCACCATAAAATCCATCGCCGTCCCACCCGCCTGCATTGGCTTCTGGATTTGGGCTCTCGTTCGCTCTGGTGGCAGTGGCGCCTTCCAGTTCAAGAACACCGCTTCTGGTTCAACCCTCGCCTGGGCCATCCTTGCCGCCTTGAATAACGGCATGGGCTACGCATCCGCAACCCTCGTCAACCAACCCGATCTATCCCGCTACGCCCGGAACCCACGTGAAGCTCTCATGGGCCAACTCATCGGATACCCGCTCAGTAACATCATTGTCGGATTCCTCGGACTCTGCGTCGCTTCAGCGAGTGCGAACATCTATGGCGCCGTATATTGGAACGTCTGGGACCTTATGAGCAAAATGCTCGACGAGTCTTACACCTCCGGCACCCGCGCTGGTGTCTTCTTCGTCGCATTCTCCTTCGCCTTCGCATCCCTCGGCATCAACGTCGGGTCCAACTCCCTCCCATTCGGCTCAGACGTCACCGCCCTGCTCCCTCGCTATATCGATATCCGCCGTGGTCAGCTGATTTGCTGGGCGATTGGTATGTGTATCTTGCCATGGAAAATGTTGCAAACTGCGACCGGGTTTATGACCTTCTTGAGTGGGTATGCGATTTTCATGGCGCCAATTGTAGGGATTATGTTTGCGGATTATTTCGTTGTGAGGAGGGGAAATTTAGTTGTTGAGGAATTGTATGATACCACGAAGGGGTCGGCGTATATGTACTGGCATGGAATCAACTGTCGGGCGATTGTGGCATACGTCATTGGGTGGATTTTGCCGTTACCGGGCTTTATCGCTTCTTTCGGCACAATCACCGTTGGGGGCATGTATCACGTCTTTGAACTGGGGTGGGTCGTGTCTTGCCTCATGAGCTTCTTCACATACTGGGGCCTTGCCACCATTTTCCCCTTTGCGGATGGTGACGTGAAGAACATGCGGTTCGAGGAGCTCGGAAAGATGGCTAATGCCGCAGAAATCGAGCTCGATGGACAGGAGGTTGAGCAGGTTGTCGTAATCCCCGACGGGAAAGGCAGGAATAATGCGGACAAGGAAAAGGGAACCGAAGGAGTGGTTACTCTGCTCGCTTGATATCTTTGCAAGGTCTTGGCTGTGCGTGTAGTTTTACCCGTAATATGGCGTTACTCCGTTCTAATTGGCTATATGGTTTCTTTTAATAATTTGTCTATCTATCATGACCGGCATTCACGAGCGTGGGAAAATAGCACGCCTAGGCTTCAAAGGTTTTCCGGGGGTAGCTATATGCCCGTGTAGTTTGAGCCTGACAACAGAGGGTTTCTCGTGCTAGATGTCGTAATCAAGTGGTGTGTCGTGGCGAATGTTGTAATAGTTCGCACACTTAGATGTTCCCGGACGTTAGATGCTGATATTTGCTGTCCTGGCTGCAGACGTAATCCTTATGCCACGGTCAAGCAGAACAAATCCATTCAGATACACTCAGTACCCATTGTCCGGACGGAGGTTCATCTCAGCTGGCACGTGTCTGGGTCTGTGTGCTCAACTCCTGGCGCGTTTCGATCACCCCTGAGCTCGAACTGAAGGATCCGGAGCAACCAAGGCCAGAGCTCTGCACGATCTCGATCGACTGGACTCGAAGAACCAGTCAAGGCCCTCAAACCTCTTTTCTGCACTTCTTTCTCGCTCTAGCATTTTCACACGGCGTACTACGTGCGCCAATGCCACTCCAAGTGTCCACAACTGACTCCTCGTTCGCTGACAACAGCTATTCCACGAGTCTCGCCACGAGCGTATCTGACGAACTGAGCGCATACATCCCGCATTCTAGGTCCATCTCCCGCTTTAGGGACGCTCATGGCGTAGCTGACTGGTGAGGATGACAGGTCGGCGAAAACCCAACCCCTTGCTCCTATTGACTGCGAAGAGGATGATGACATGCAGATGTTTCCGGGTATGGGAAGGAAGAGGAGAAGTGGAACAAGAAAGCAGAACGAGAAGAACGAGAAGATGAGAGAAGACATAGAAACACTGTTGCGTGGTTGGAAAAGGGGAGGAGGCGTGGCTAAGAAGCATACAGTCGACACTGTAGCGAAAAGTGGATCCATCACGACAAGCAAAGGAAGAATGGGGAGAGTTACTACCAGTACGCCGAAGAAGGTACGCTGTCTGCGGCAGCTAGTGCTCTGACATGGCTAATCCGGAGTGTACAGCCTGGCTTTCTCAGCGGTAAAAGTCAAGGCGGACTTCCCACTTTACTTTCGGGTCATGCTACGCTGAGAGGGGCACCTACGCTTCCGCAGCTCTTCCCAAAAGCACAGGCGACCGGGCTTCGCCATTCCGCGACATATGGAAGCCCTGCACCTACAAAGCTCGCTTCGGATATTGGCCAGTCACCTAACACGCTGTACGCTGCGTTTTCTCATACTGCTGCCGAAGCGAGTGCTGCGAAAGACACATGGACCAACAAATTTCATTCACAAATCTTAGAGCGCATCGAGAGTGCTACACATCATCAACAACTCTCAACACCTGCCCGTTTCATCCAGCAACCGCCCGAGCTCCCACCCAGCTCTTTCTCCTTCGCCTGTGATGAAGAGGGAGAACTGGACGAGGGTGAGTCCGGGTACCACTCATTTATCGCGCCGGTGCAGGACAGCTGGCAGGATAAACTTCAAGGAGCAGTGAATGAACGAATTGAGACGGAGGCTAGCGAGTGGATCCAAGGCGGGGGTCATGGAGGGAGGGGTCAGGAGGAAGAACCAGTGTTGGAGAGTTTGTGGTTTGAGCCGGAGGTTGAGGAGGAGAACCCGTTTGCACGTACACACGCGATGGATTTGGAAAATCGGTTGGGATCGGAACAAGGATTTGCAGCAATGGTCCGGATGGAAGAAGATGTAGCGGGGAGGGCAATGGACTATCAGGAGATCGATGAGGGCTTTGAACAGGGATTCTGGCAGAGGAGAATGGAGCCGTAGAGAAAGGAAGGCATATCAGATACACGAGTGGGCAGCATACTATCTACTAATCGAGCATCCCCTTTGCGAAGGATGGCATGTAGGTATTGTTGACAGGAGAGATTCAATTGCTAAACACCAACGTGTACCGGTATCCAAAAAGAAGAAAAGAGCATAAGCCTATGCATACACCGAGGAAACCGTATTTTAAACAAACGTAAAACGCAACTCAACAAGCTCTCAACCAAAAGGTAATCGCAAGCGAATGGACAGCTAATAATACAGCTGCTGGATCTCATCCAACATCTCAACCTCCCCCGGTTCCCCACCCATTGCCATAAGAGGATCCCCCATCCCATTCTTCATCGCACCCTGCACCGGCTGCGGTCCCGGTGATCCTTGACCTGCACTCGCTTGCATCATACGTTGCATCTGAAATTGCTCCATCTGCATCACCATCTCCGCACTCATTCCCATGTTCATACCCATTGCGGCGGTGCCAGTGTTGTGGTTGTGGTTCATCTGGGTGACATATTCCCATTCCTGATCAGCGCTCCATGCACTGCTACGACGCCTTCCGACGCCGACTGCGGGGTCATTGGAGTCGTTGTGATCGGGGAAGAATGAGGATTCTGGTTGTTGGAGGGGAGATGGGTCGGCGGAGTGGACGTGTGAACTCGAGCTATCACTCATTTGTGGCATGCTTTCGTCGCTATTGGTTGTTGAGCCGTGGTGGAACCCCGGCGGGGTTGAAGGCTGAGCGGAGGGACGGCCAAGGCCAGCGACGTCTTGGGGTTCGATAATGACTTTGTCACCGCACCAGCCGCCTTCGGGACGGGATCCGGAGACGAGTTCGGCTTGGAGTTGGGCGACGTACATTCCGGACATGGAACAATATGCTGCTTCCTTTCCCAAGTTCTCGAGGATGACCTGGAGTGCGTCGCGCATTTCGTCTCTCACCCCCATTCCTGGAACAATCTTGTTCCCAGCTTCGTTAGAAGCGTTAAGCAGGAGGACGAGGACGCGCCCACCAGAGTACAGCGAGAACCCACGATTCGTGATCATGTAGTTGAACGAAATGGGCATGTCCTTCGTCAACCTCAATAAATTCGCCATCTCCATTGAGGCGGAGTAACACCTACTTACGCTCCCCTCACGATCCAAAGTGACCGCACACGAACTCGTCGTCTCGAGGACTGCGGCGTGGAGGTGAATCACACATGTCAGGAAACCGAGGTTGAGACACAGCACGCGGGGGTCGACGCTACCGTTGAGGACGCGGAGGTGGAGGGGGAGGGAGGAGAGGGTGTTTTGGATGAGGTTGTCGAGGGCTTTATGACGTTCGGAGTAGGGCATGCATTGGCTTCGACTCTCACGATTGATGTGTTCCGAGATCTTGCCCAAGAGGGCACTCGCCCTCAGCAATGCACCCCACGGACTTGTCTTCTGGTTCATACTCGTCACATGCAGAGGGAAGAGTGGTTCACCTTCACTCTCCTCCCCAATATCATCCCTTTCCCACTCAGCTTCCGACACAGGAAGATTGGTGGTAACATCACTCTCATGCAACGCACACGGCCACCCAGTCCCCACACTCACCTTCCTATCCTGCGCAAACACTCCCCAAAACGTACGACGACGTTCTTCAAGCTCAGACTGATCCTCCGCCTCACGGATCCCCCACTTCTTCTGTGTCTTTTGTGCTTTTCCCGTCAGCGGCTCACCGGAATCAATACGATGCAGACCCATCATGAGCGCACACCGTGCCGCCGCACCAACGGACATCCATGCGGAAGGCCAGTATGCGTGGTGGATCTCGTAGACGGCGACGTAGGTGTACGCCTGGATCACACCCAGGTCACAGATCGATTTACTCTCCCTTCCCGTCTCCAGTTTATGAATTTCGAGTTTCGCACGGGAATAGTACCCATCCGCCAACGCGTTCAACCTCACATCCTCATGCCCCGCAGCCGCAAGTGCCCAACATGCAAACCTCAACGCCAACACCGGCCTCGCTCCCGGTGGTACAAGTTGACGGGAGAGAAAACGTCCTCGGTGAAGGATTGGCATTGCGTGCCACATCGTGTCGCAGAATCGGCGGTTGAGGACGTCGATGAGGTTGGACGGGGGTAAATCCTCTTCACGTGGGTTCATACGCATCAGCTCCCACAACTCGTCAAACTGGGCATCGGCCTCCTCACTCGACATCGACTCGAAGCTTTGCAAGTTCGGGATCTGTGGTTGAGAAATTGCGGGAGTGGACGGTTGAGCGATTGTGGGTTGAGGAAGCTGAAACCGGTTGTTGGAGAGATCGAGGGAGTTGAAGATATCGTTGGGCTTATACGTACCATCGATTGGTTGCCATTGTCCAGGCGTCGTCATATTAAGATCGTTGCCGACACCGGAAGCTGTCGTCGCCACGTTCATCGCATTGGTCGGCGGTCCAATTGGGATCATTCCGGGAATGAAGTTGGTGATCTCACGCT
Organism: Saitoella complicata NRRL Y-17804; assembly: GCF_001661265.1. Classification (NCBI taxonomy): domain Eukaryota; kingdom Fungi; phylum Ascomycota; class Saitoellomycetes; order Saitoellales; family Saitoellaceae; genus Saitoella; species Saitoella complicata. Next base: position 67,883 of record NW_017567017.1, on the reverse strand, counting down.
GCTGCGGCATCGGAGGCATGATCTGTGGTTGCGGGACCATACCACTGAACTGGAGGTGTTGCTGTTGCTGTTGCTGGCTCTGACCGTGTTCACTCTGCTGAGGTGGGTCCTGGATCCTTAGTTCTTGCGCCGATTCGAGGAGCTTTTCGACTTGTGCTGTACCCACATCGTTAGCTCTGGTGAAAGTGGCGGCAGATGATGGTAAATACCAAGTCTGTTCTCAAGACCTTTGACGTAACCTTGACGAGGTCCAGATTTACGACGAGTCTCATCGTAACCGCACTCATGACCAAGTCTGGAACAATTCCCACAAAGAGGCCTGATGCCATCGCACCGCAGCTTACGACGACGACAGATAACACAAGCTGTGGACACAGATCAGCACTCACACTCAACCAATCCGTTTGAGTCATCCAGCATACCTCGGCGCTTCACCTGCTGACTAGGAGCCTTTAAACCAATTCCGTTCGTCTCGGCCATCGTGGATCAATGTTTACACGTATACGTATAGTGCGGTATCGAAACACAGACGTTGGTCGCCAAGTGGCTCTGCCGAGAAGATATAAGAGAAATCCCCCTGCGACGCACGTCTCGTGTCCGCTCTCATTTAACTTCTGGGTAGAGAGGATTGCGTCAGGTTTCAACCTCACATGTGATGACTAATGTCGCTTAACGATTCATGGTCCCTTCACCCGTTTGTTCAAACACTGCCTCGGATTAGATCGACACCTCTCCCAATTAGACTCATTGCGACAAGGTCTGGACAACTGGACCGTAGAGTTTCAGCCAATGAGGATGCGTCATAGCAGTTGAGCGGACGAAAGACGGCCCGTTTCCCGTGTCCCTACCGGGGCGTTTGTCTCATACGTAGGTCATGCCCTGAGGAAAAGGCCCTGCATGCCTTCTTATCATTAGAGTTTGAGTTTGGCTATTGGGCATCCGGAGCGCGGTAGGTTTTGCGATTGGGTTCGAGCGGTGAGGTGATCAGGTCGCGTCATCGAGGCTGTGACAGGTTACCTCGAACTCGTGTCATGACAGGCCTAGGTAACAAATGTCGAGCACCTTCCAATTGCAATTGCTTCAGCTGATCATGAGTCACGGCCAGCTTGGTCTACGCCCCACAAAAACACCTCGCACTTTATCTTATCTGTTCCGAAGGCACTTACGCAGGCCTAGAATCAAACGGCGCCGTTTACCGGATCGGTTGCGCCTCCGTGCTTCTAGTTTCAGGATGTTTGCTGTTTCAGACGCGTCAGCATAAAACAATGGAGGACCTGGTGAGCCAATTTGGACGTATGTAAAGTGAAGGCGGATAAACTTGGAAGAGGTTCGAGAACGGGAATTGCACGGAGTGTCGGACGAGTTGCCGAGATTTGTAACGTAGCCTGAATGTGCATGTGTATATGAGCTTGTGTCCAGGTTACGTCCGTACGTGTATCGAGGAACTCCAAAAGAGCAGACGAGCGTGATCATCCCCTGCACCCGGCCCGAACTCTAAAGTTTTCAGGCGCGTGTCCATTACAGTTTCTGAAGCCGCAGAAGCCGATAGGCTTTGAGAATGCTGGCAGTGTCAGGACGTTTAGACATGAGCCATGGATTTCTCAGCGGGCTTGTGGATGCTGGATCGAGATCTAGCTGTCGCAGCCAAGCATCAGGGGCTGTTCTCAGTTCTCGGGATGTCGAACGTCATTCGTGTTTGCATGACGGAAGTACGGGGAAATAACAAGCGATGACCATCCTTTCGTCCCCAACATGTTTGCAACGAGCCTCGTGGACGTCACCGGATCCTTACTCTTGTCACCTCAAGGCCCGGGATGGAGGTAGGGCAAGGCGAGTGTTCTGTGGCTCCAAGCGAACCTCCTTTCATTCAAGCTTAACCCTGACCCTTCAAGATATCGAAACGAGTAATCAACCGTCACACGCTCGAGAGTCCACGTGTGCACTTCGACGTTACGCGAAAGATCGCGGGGAGGGTACCTCCTTAGATACATCACATGCACGTCCCACAGCAGCAAATGGCTACACCAACCATGGGAACGGTAACAACCTTCGTCGTCGAATAGCTGGAGCCTCAAATGTTACGCTGCAATTAACGTGCATCGGAGTGCAGGTGCACGTGACGTCATGACCACCGCCTGAAAGGATTCTTCTCACGACGTCAGCGTAGCTCCTCCCAACCTCCTCCAACCTCCTCCAACCTCCTCTCCCTGATCCCGCCTCTTGCTGTTCCCGACACCTACGAACCTACAAGGATGCCAGAACTTGCCGAAGTCGAACGTGCCCGAACCTTCCTCCACACCCATCTCGCCTCAAAACGCATCACCTCCATCACCGCACCTGACGACGCAATCCTCTACGTCTCTCCCACGTCCGCCACGGCATTCAAGGACGCCCTCGAGAATCGAATTATCGGTAGTGTTAAGAGGTATGGGAAGTACTTCTGGTTCGAGATGGAAGCGCAGGAGATAAGCGAAGGATTGTGCGTACTGATGCATCTGGGCATGACGGGCTGGCCACACATCCGCAACACAAAAACCCACTACTACTCCCACCGCGACGCTTCATCCACCGATATCTGGCCACCGAAGTTCTGGAAATTTACATTGATGATGGACGACGGCACCGAAATGGCATTCTGCGATCCCCGCCGCCTGGGACGGGTGAGGTTGGTTCATACCCAAGATCCCATGTCCGACGAACCCCTCTCCCGCCTCGGTTTCGATCCAGTGATATGTATGCCCTCCCTCCCCCTCTTCTCCGCCAAAGTCCGCGCGCGCCGCGTCCCGATCAAAGCACTCTTGTTAGATCAAGCGTTCAGCGCAGGGGTAGGGAATTGGGTCGCGGATGAGGTGTTGTATCAAGCGGGGATACACCCCGAGCAATATTCGAATACAGTTGACGAAAGACAACTGGAGAGATTGTGGGAATGGACTAGGAAGGTACCTGTGACGGCGGTGGAAGCTGGTGGTGACTCTGATAGCTTTCCTGAGGATTGGCTATTCAAACACAGGTGGAGTAAAGGGAAGAGTAAGGGGAAGAAGCGGAAGGTCAAAGAAGAGGAAGATGTGGAGGATGGGAATGGTGGTGGGGTGCAAGCTGGCTATATGCCATCCGGTGAGAAAATCACATTCATCACCGTCGGAGGCCGGACCTCCGCAGTCGTTTCAAGCCGACAAAAACTCATCGGAACATCCGACATAGACGGGACTTCGAAGAAGGTAACAAAGAGAGGTGGTACGAAGAGGAAGAAGGTCAAGGAGGAAAGCGAGGACGAGGAAGAGGAAGAGGAGAACCCAAAGCCGGTGAAGGAGGAGAAGGAGGTGCATGAGGGTATGAGGAGGTCTGGGAGGAAACGGAAGACGGTGAAGAAGGAGGATAGTCTTTCTCCTCCGCCGTCAGATCTAGAATGATCAGGCTTCGCAGAAATACAATAAGGGTTTCATCCAGACCTAAGTGATCAATCAGGCTACGTCATATGCCGTGACGTTGACTTTTTCTGCGGCTGGAGTGAGTCCAGTTTCGGCAGAGCCGTTGGTTAGGTAAGCTCAAGACGTACGTACTTGTCAGAAGAATATAGGGCAGAAATGATTGGAAATCACGACTTACGAAGTAGCTCCTGCCGACGCTGAAGCGATCGCGAATGACAGCCTCATCCGTCCCGAAGCCGCCAGAGCCGACAACTCAACCTCCCGTACCGATGCGCGCAGCTTGTCCTCCCATGCACCGCGAATCCATTCGTTCTAGAATATCCACTTTCTCTAATTTATCAACCGGAATGACGCTCAATGTCTCTCGGCTATTTCTCGTCCCGTGCGATTTTCCAAAAACTGCGCGCATCGCCGACGGTTGACTCGCGTCGGCTCCCCGATCGAGGGAGTCGTCAACGTCATCCCACGCGAATGCATATGAGGGGAAAGAGTATGGAGGAGGTCATTCATCAGCTGAGGAGGTCATTAAAACCCTTCGTATGTCCTGGGGGTTGGGAGGATGTTCAGTAACGAGTTCGAACGACCGCGAACGAGATCATATCAAGAGGGCTTAACTTGAAGATGCCAGCACCAGACTGGTTTCGCGAGTCCTTTGTAGGGATTTTGTTGCGTGGTGCGTTTGGGCCAAAGCTTGATTTTCTGAAGTATCCCGAAGAGATCGAGGGACAGTTCCCGGAGCAGTATACGAAGGAGTATATTGAGCGGGAGACCGCGGCTCGTGAGCAGGAGAAGGAGGAGAATCAACGACGACAGGAACGAGGCCGTCAGAACTCGAACTCGACCGCCGTTGACTCTGGCTCCCAACACTCTGGCGAGGATAACGACAACGAAAAGCCACGAGATGCAGACGATGAAGAGAAGGGCAAGAAAGACCCATACGAAGGAACTCGTAAGGATCCCAATGTTGTAACGTGGTACTCCGACATCGATCCCGAAAACCCTGCCAACTGGTCCCTTGGAAAACGATGTTCCGTCACCGCCTTGATCTGTCTATTGACTTTCGCAGTCTACATCGGGTCATCCATCTACTCCCCCGGCATCCCCGATATCGAACAACGCTGGGGGATCACCCAAGTCCCTGCGACACTTGGTCTTACAGCCTTCGTTGCAGGATACGGCATCGGACCGATGTTCCTTTCACCGCTGAGCGAGATCCCGGCGATTGGGAGAAATACGATTTACATCATCTGTCTTATCATTTTTGTTTGTTTGCAGGTGCCTACTGCGTTGTGCGGTGGCCTCGGCGCATTGATTCCGTTGCGATTTGCTGCGGGTTTTGTTGGGTCGCCGCCGCTTGCTACGGGTGGAGCGAGCATTGGTGATATGTTCGGGCCCAAGAAGCGCGCGTACCCTATTGCTATCTGGGGGTGCGCAGCTGTCTGTGGACCCGTGCTCGGTCCTCTCCTTGGTGGTTTCGCTGCGGACGCGAATGGATGGCGATGGACGTTTTGGGTGTTGTTGTGGTTGAGTGGTGGAAGTCTCTTGATCCTCGCTTTCTTCCTCCCTGAAACGAGCGCGGAGAACATCCTCGTTAAGCGTGCCCGCAGACTGAGGAAGTTGACCGGTAACAAAGACCTCAAATCGGAAGGCGAGATAGAGCAGAGTCAGATGACAGTCAGCCAAGTTGCTGTCATGAGCCTCTGGCGTCCATTCCAGTTGACGTTTGGTGAACCTATCGTCTTCTTGCTCGACCTCTACATTGCTCTCGTGTACGGTATTCTCTATATCTGGTTCGAGTCGTTCGCGATTGTTTTCACCGAGTTCTACGGTTTCAACCTCGGAGAGGAAGGTTTGGCGTTCATGGGCATTCTCGTAATGACAATCATCACCACGTTCGGATACTTCGCCTACTCATACTTTTACCTCGAGAAGAAATTCGATGATGAGGGTAATCTTCGCCCCGTCGAGCTGCGGTTGCAGGCGGCGATGTTTGCGTCGATCTGGATCCCGATCTGCCTCTTCTGGTTCGGATGGACGTCTCGTCCCCGTATTCACTGGATTGTCCCCATCATCGGATCCTCATTTTTCTCAGTGGGTGCGTTCCTTCTCTTCCAGTGTGTCATCAACTACCTCGGAGACGCGTACCCCAAATACGCAGCGAGTGTCTATGCCGGAAACGATTTCTTCCGTGCGGCGTTTGGTGCTGGGTTCCCGTTGATTGCGACTCCGTTGTTTGCGAACTTGGGTATTGGATGGGGATGTTCGTTGCTTGGGTTCATTAGTGTGGGGATGATTCCGATTCCGTTCGTGTTGTATCGGTATGGAGGTTGGTTGAGGAAGAAGAGTAAGTACGCGAAGAAGCATGATTGAGAAGCAGGAATACCGGTTGAGATGTATGATTATGAAACAAAGACGTGCCAAAACGATAATAGGAGAATTTGCTACATAATAGCTATCGTGCAGAACTCTATATAAGAGGATCAGAAAACTTAATACAGAAATGAAACTTATGGCGTGAAAAAAAAATATCGTTAAGAGAAGGATGCACCATATTAAGCTGAAATAGTAGTCCAAGCAAAGCGTCAAACCAAAACTCACACGCATCCCAAAACCATGCTCCTCCATTTCCTACAGTAATAACCTACACATCGCTCATCCTAATATCATCAACCCTCGTCTCACTAACCTTCTGATCATGCACACTCTTGGAGAACTGGTTCTCCGAATCGTGCCTCAACCCAGCAGCCGGGCTCCACCTAACACTGTTCCTCGGGCTAACCTCCTCGTACATGACATCAATCTCCTCCAAACTCAAACCCTTGGTCTCGGGAATGAGGAAGTAAGTGAAGATCAAACATCCGAGACAAGTGGATCCCCAGACGAAGAAGACCTTGGCACCGAGGTTTGCGTTTCCGGGTCCGGCGTCGACCATGTAAGGCGTCGCGTACCCGATACCGAAGTTCCAGAGCCAGTTGGAGGCGGTGGAGAGGGACATAGCCTTCGCACGAATCGAGAGCGGGTAAATCTCACCACAGATAACCCAGGCAATCGGTCCCCAACTCGCCGCAAAGAAGAAAATGTAGATACACACGAACGAAATCAACACCCTCTGTGCCGCAAGGTTGTCAGAACCAACAGTGACACCGACGATGGCGACGATGAATTCACACAGACACATTCCTGCTGCTCCGATGAGGAGGAGTTGACGGCGGCCGAGGCGTTCGACGAGGTACATTCCTGGGACGGTGGAGACGACGTTGACGACGTTTGTGATGATTGTGATGATGAAGGGGTTGCTGATGCCGGATTGCTCGAAGAAGGTTGTACCGTAGTAAACTGTGACACACTCATTAGCCTCTTGAATCTCAAAACGGACAGGAGGAAGGCCACATACAGATAAAGTTGATACCAGTCAACTGCTGCCACGCCTGCAGGAAGATACCAGTAAGAACCCTCATGCGGTTCTTTCCCTTGCCCTCCCTGAAGCAGTCCAAGTAGGTTCCACTGCCAATGCGTCTCTCATGCTCCAAGTTCGCCTGGATCTCAGCGAGTTCAGTCTTCAACTCCTCATCCTCCAAATCACAGTTCAACAAGCGCGACAACGAGTGTGCAGCAAGGTCGTTACGGCCCTTCTTGATGTAGTAGCGTGGGGATTCGGGGAGGAAGAGCATTCCACCTGCGAGGATCGCAGCCCAGATGAATTGGATACCGATGGGGATACGGTAGGCAGAGGCGTCCGGACGGTCTTTGCAGCCGTTGTTTGCGATGGCGGCGAGGAGGAGACCGATGGTAATAGCCCATTGGTAACAAGACACAACAGTACCACGAATCCACTTTGGCGAACACTCACTCTGATACATCGGTACCAAACAACTCACGATACCGACACCCAAACCCGCGACGAATCTTCCGACTGAGAAGACAGCGACACCGACAGCAGCGGTTTGGAGCGCAACACCGACACAGAATACGAGACACGCGGCGATGAGACCCCATTTGCGGCCCATGTAGTCGGAGAAGGGGTAACCGAGGAGAGCACCGAAGAAGGTTCCGGCGGAGAGAATGGAGACCATGAGGGATTTGTCGGCGGAGGGGATGTAGTGGACGCCGTCGGGGCCGAGGGTACCGAAGACCTCGAGGAAATGGGGCATGGCGATGATACCGGAGATCGTTCTGTAACGTTTGCGTCAGCGATCGATGTTACATTGCGACAAGAGCAGAGGAGGAACATACCCAGTGTCATAACCAAACAAAATACCACCAAAGGCGGCAAAGCATGTCATCAGAATCGCGGGTAGTTTGCTGTTCGCCATCTTTTTTCCACAGCTTGCTTGTTGATCCTATGAGACTGCTCCAAAAAGCTGGGGACGGACCGGTTTATATAGAGAGGGCACGTGTCCACGGGCATTTGAGTTTTCGCTTCTGCGCTCCGCAATGTACTCCATTTGTTGGGGTGCAGATCCCCCGCTGCCGTATTAGTGTGTTTCGTCCCGGAGGTGGCCCCGAGATGGCGCCGAGATGCCTTGATCGAGAAGGGAAGGCTTAACAGTTATAAGGGTGATTGTTGCCAGCTGGTCGCGGCGTACATGTACAGGTCTCCTCTCTCTCTCTTCAAGCTTCCTCTCCTCCCCCTTGATCCGCCACCCAATCCTCCTTCTTCTTCCTGGGGTTCTCACTGCCTAGGCCTCTTGCTCGAAACCGGCGACTTTCCTGGCTCCAAATCCGCTTCCGTCTCGCAGCCTATTTCCCGTCCCTTCCCCATGGACGGGCACCCGCCTCAGGATCACCCCACAAAAACGAGGCTGAGCAAGCCGCGCCCCCAAATCCCCGCGAAGTGTCGCCCTAGTCGGCCCCGCGCTCGCCTATTGGCGAAATTGACCAAACAGAACACCGAAAATCAGGCGATGCGTATAGGGGCTGTGATGGAAGCCGAAATCGGTCCGAGTTCGGTGCGAGAAAGGGGGCGAGGCGTACGGGGCGGAGGATTATTGATGCGGTGCAGAGGGAAGGGGCTTCGGGCCAAAGGAAGGGCTGTTGTCATCTGACCGTCATGTGATCGCCAGATTGGTCCTGGCCATCGGCAGCGATCCCCACATCCAGGAGCAGGCGTGGGAACGCGATAAGCGCTGTCGGCTCTCCTTTCCCCTGCAAAGATCAAAAGCGCGCTTGTCCCTGGCTGTACGGCAACTTCCGCACACGCCAGGCGACAACAAAACTCACCACCGACGCTCCCTCCCCGTCCAGCATACAGTCCAGCTCAGCTGCTACGATGTCGCTCCCAACAAGTACGGTCCTGGAGATCACAACCACCATCCACCGCCAACTAACAACCTACACACTCCCACCCGGCTACACCCTAATCTCCGGCTCCCCAACCTGGACCTCAACCCCCGCCGGCTACACAATCCACCCCGTCTCAACCGGTCTTGCGATCCCCGTCCAAGAAGGTTACAACGATCCCCAAAACTTCTTCCACTACATGCCGAACTATGGATTGGCCATCGCTGCACTCGTGCTTTATGGATTGGTTGTGGTGGCGGGGTGTTGGCAGATGGTACGCTGGCGCGCGTGGTACTTTGCGCCGTTGGTGGCGGGGGGAATCATGGAGTCTATCGGGTACGGGGCACGGATTCCGTTGGCGAGGGATCCGGCGGGGAGTGCGACCCTGTTTAAGTGTATGGATGCGTGCGTCATCATCGCGCCCATCTTTTACGCAGCGGCTGAATACGTCTTCCTCGGACGCTTGATGAATTATGTCGGGCGACAACACTCTCTATTGCCGCCCACGTTGATCTCGTATATCTTTGTCGCGTCGGATGTGGTTAGTCTATGTATCCAGATCGCTGGGGCTGTGATTTTGTTGAGTGTTGATCAGGGGAAGAATACGCTCGCTCAAATCAACGCGGCGTACAATAAGGGGAATAATGTCCTCATGGCGGGTTTGGCCGTCAACCTCGCCTCTTTCGCAATTTTCTGCCTCCAGATAACTTATTTCGACATCCACACCCGGCGCTCCTCCTCTCCGACGCCCACCAAATGGCGTCCATTCCTCTACGTCCTCTACACATCCTGCTTTTTCGTTCTCATCCGGCAAATCTACCGCGTCATCGAGTTCTCGCAGGGGTGGACCGGATACCTTCCTACGCACGAAGCTTATTTTTATGGGTTTGATACGTTGATGATTTTGCTTGCTGGGGTTGTTTATGTTGGGTGGGGGTTTCCGGGGAGGTGGATGCCGAGGGGGAAGGGGGTTGTTGGGGGGGAGGGGCTGGGGGTGGGTGTTGGTGGTGGGGTTGAGAGTGAGACGGTTGTTGTTGGTGACCGGTTGGAGGGGGAGAAGGCTATTTAAGTTATCACGTGTTCAGCAGCAAACGGAGTGTTAAGGTTGTGGCGCGTGCATTCGATCTGATTGTGCCTGCCCGAGCCACCGCCGATAAGCCCCCCGCCCTCGGCTCCTTCGGCTAGGCCCAACCACTACACCATCGATTGATCATTTGATCTCCGTCGCAACAGTAACTAACCATGTCCAGCCAACTATCTGGCCCACCCCGCGACCTCATCGGCTACGGCCCCTCCCCTCCCAGCTTCACCTGGCCAAACAACGCCAAACTCTGCCTCTCCTTCGTCCTCAACTACGAAGAAGGCGGCGAAAACTCCCTCGCGAACGGCGACCCCGGCTCCGAAACATACCTCACCGAAATCGGTGTATCCCCCTCCAACATCTCCGTCCCACGCCGTCGACGTGACGTGGAGAGCGGGTATGAATACGGAGCGCGGTGTGGTGTTTGGAGAATCTTGAGGCTTTTTGAGGAGTTTGGGTGGGTGTTTACGTGTTGGGCTGTTGGGAGGGCGGTGGAGTTGAATCCGGGTGTTGTCAGGGCGATGATGGAGGGTGGACATGAAATCGCTTCTCACCATTATCGGTGGATCGATTATTCCGCACTCACGGAAGACCAGGAACGCGACCACGTCCGGAAACACCTCCACGCCATCTCAGCCGCCGGTGCGCCCATTCCGAGGGGATGGTACACCGGCCGCTTTTCCTCCCGCTCCTTGGCGATCGTGAAAGAAGTCTACGCGGAACAAGGCCACGACGAGCTCCTATACAGCAGCGACGAATACAACGACGATTTACCCTACTACACACCCCACAACGACCTGATCATTCCCTACACCCTCGACAACAATGACATGAAATTCCACTGTGCGCCAGGCTTCGTGACATCGTCCCAATTCTTCGAATACCTCCGTGACGCGTTCGATGCGCTGTATGCCGAAGGCGTCGCGGGGCGTCCGAAGATGATGTCGGTTGGGTTGCATTGTAGGATTGTGGGACGGGCGGGAAGGGTGGGGGGGTTGAAGAGGTTTATGGAGTATGTGAGCGGGAAAGAGGGGGTTTGGGTTGCGAAGAGGGAGGAGATTGCGGAGTTTTGGAGGAGGGAGGTGCCGTTTGAGGAGTGAAACTCGTTTTATATAGTATGGCTTACTGCCAGCCATGAGCGTGAGAAAGTCATCAAATATCATTCAAGGTGCCGCCGCAAATATCCTACCCACCGTATCCATCATGTCCTTCTCACCCCCACACAGCGGCAACGCCGTCACAAATAACGGGTATAACTTCATAAACGGCTTGTCCTTTCTTCCACCCAACCCAAGCACCCCATCAACAATCTCCCTAACCTCCTTCTTTTCCATCTTCCGCATCGGTTTCTTACCCGCGACAGGCCGATCCACGACAAAATTCTCGAGTGTCATCATGGCTCTGCGGAGAGATGCTTCAACCGCTCTTTCCGTGATTCGTGGGTAATTTCTCTCTCTGGCGACAACGCTGATGCGGAATAGCTCGTTCAGGCAGAACAATCCCATGGCGCGTCGCGGGTTAGGATTTTTGCCCCATTGCTTTTCTTCGGGGGTGAGTGCCGAGGAGGTGCGGATGGGTCGGAGGGGGTTGATCACGGAAGCTCGGGCGAATAATGTGATGTACGCATCAACGAGATCGTCATCAGAAGCAGTAGAGGACTCGTGACCAAGAGCGGTAACAATGGGTTCCTGCAACTGCGATAATGCGTCCATATCGAAATTCTCATCCGTACTGTCGGCCTGAAGGAGATAATCCTCCGGCGAGACAAACGTCATACTACTCATCCCCTTCAACATCGTTCTCATCACCTGGGCACGTCTCTCCGGGGCTTCTCTGAGCAGAACAGGGAGACCCCTCGAAGCTAGTTCGACCAAAGGCTGCGTCGCCGAACGCCATAAATTGGGGTTCTTGCGCGATTTGCCTTGATCTGGTCCGTGATATTTGAGGGTGACGTATTCCTGTAGGACGCTAACCAGACAGTTGTATGAGCCAGAGCGGTAGATGGATGTGTTCTCATAGTGAGCGGCGTAGAATGTTGCCGCGAACTCGATCGCAGCATTTGTAAAAGCCACATAAGTCGGCTTACCCTTGACTCTAAGACCGCCATTTCGAATCGCTAATCTTAGTGCCCTTATTAGGAAGTCCATGATGTCAACTGGTGAATTAGCGGACTCCTCGGTAAAAGAAGTCATGCATGACAGGACCGCGGTCTGTACAGGCGACAGGATGTCCATGTCATAGGGATACGTGCCACCTTCCTGGTACGAGAGGACGTCGTAAAGTATCTCGAGAAATTGCTGCAGATCAGCCTCACCAAGCGCACCAGGTGAGAGTTGACGGAGCGCTCCGAATGTTTTAAGACAGGCATGGAAAGACTCCTGTGACACCGCCTCCGCACTCCGACCGCTTCCGAGAAGACAAGTGCCGGCGTGTGTCCATGTCTGCCAGGACGATTCCCAGAGTTTCAAGCGATCGGAGACCCTTCCTGCAGCAACGAAAACAGTGTTCATAGCGATAAACGCAGCTGGCGTTGTTTTCGCCTCGTTCTGCTCGCTGATTTGGCCGAGAAAGCCAAGGCTGCGTTCCCAGAAAGATAAGAACGAAGGTACACTTTCAAACACCTCGATGTGCTGAGTGAACACGTTAGATATGCCCTCGAGAAGAAGATTGGTAGTTTCCCCATGGCGCAAGTCCTCTTGCTCGTACTCATACTGATCGGGATTCGAATCGGGGTTGTAACTCATCAATTGAGCTAAGATGATCCAACAAGACTGCCAAGCACGAACACCTCCATTGAAGTTTGAGAAGACCCGGAAGATGATCTGAATCGCGGCATGTCTCACCTCGGGTCTCTCGTCTTTCGCCAGATCGCAGAGCTGAAGGAGCAGTCGCATCCACAATGCATACACATCCTCGGGTCGTTCTTGATTTGAGCGTATAACATCTTCGTAGCCGTCAAAAACACGCTCAAAATCGACCGAAGACGGACATTGCGCTTGAATGTAATCAGACAAGATCCAGAACAAACCAACAGAGGTCAAGGCAGCATTGAAATCTTCATCTTGCCCAGCGAACGAGCCAAGTGCCTCGATGAGCGTGGTCAGCGCTGCAACAGGAACAGCGGCGAGATACTCGGAAAAAATGAGTTGGACGGACTCACAAGCCAACCGTACCAATTTATCTGAGACAGGATTGAGCGATAACAGTTCCGGCGTTGGCGTGGCCGTCCCAGACCCAGAACTCGCAGACCTCGTCGTCGTAGATCGGAGAATCTCGATGACAATATCCCATCCCTCCGTCAGCGCTTGGCCAGACTCGTCAAGCACGTCTTTCAAAGTCTCTAGCGCCAATCTCCGGATTTCGAGTTCAGCAGCTTTCGTCGAAGAGTCTGGGATAGATATTGTTGACTGAGATTGCGTGACAAGCACTAGAGGTTCCAGTGACCGTAGAAAGCGCTGCTGAGCCCCGGCTATCTCGTATACCTCCTCTTGCAATGACAATAGCTTGGCAAGCCTGCATATAATCTTAGCTGCCCGGACCCGAACATCATTGGATACCTCCCTCGCTCGTACAGTCTTGTGTAAATGCTCGACGATGAGCTTCCACCCCGACGCCTCCGGCTTCAACCGCGCGAATCTTGGAATATTGTGCTCAGCAACTTCAAGCAACTTGTCCAATGCAAAGGTTTGCTTCAGGGGATTCGACGTCAACGTGATAATCCTTGACAGACTCGCCGAACTCGCGGTTCGACGGTGACTGTGCCGAATTATTGCCGCAGGAGAAGGCGGGGGCGAGGAAGCATTTGCAGAGGACGCAACATATCCAGGATCCGACTCCGTACTCGTTATCAATCCAATCAGGGTCGCGTTCAACTGACAAAGACACTCAAGGAACCCCCGGAACTCGGGATGCGCAAATGACGTCGTCTTCTCAACCATCTCCTTCATACGTTCCTGCAACTCAACTACATTCCTCGGATCAACTCCCAAGTCGTCCGGCCTTTGACTCGTTCGTTTTGACGAAAGTGATGTAGACGTCGACAACCCCAGATCAGCTTGCTGTAAGCCCTCTAAGACGATCGACCACGCCTTCCCGAGGTCGTCTCCAAGTTTGAGACCAACGTCGAGCAAACACTTAACGCAAATCAGGTTCCGACTCGAGAACGGCTGTTGCCCGCCGCCGTCTTGAAGTGTCCCCACTGGTGTAATGGAGCCGGGCGAAATAGCCACTGCTTCGGCGCCCCACAAACTCCGTGCGCCATCAATAACCTTCGATATCGTAGGCGAGGCCAACGCCATAGAGAACGAAGCCGTGCTCAAACTGTAACCTGGTTGAGTTGACCCACCAGCACCTGCATCTGCACCCAACGGGGTCGCATACCGCAAAAACATCGTCATGAACGCCTCAGCCGGTGTCGCCAAACCCAGACGGCAGAGCAGCACGGTCAACTCCCCAAAGGACCCCACGATGCCTTCGAAGAGTGTCGAGTCGAGGAGTGTCGAGGATAGAAAGGTCGAGAACGTCGCCAACAACCCCGGCCAGTTATCATTCAGAATCAGCTTACACTCCATAACATCATCGTAATCCACCGGCTTCTCGCCTTTGAATTCCCTCACCATACCCTCCTCACTCTCCATAGAGCATTTCCCGGGTCCGCTCGTGATACTGGACCTGGCGTCAGATGGAGAAACATCTTCCGCCCGTACGGCCTCAGCAAGGGCTTGATCTCCCTCCACCAACGGCCCACAAAACCAAACTAACCCCTCCACGATCCCTCTAACACACTCCACAACAAGCAACCCCAAATACCCGGACGCGATTCCCGGCGGCGGACCAGATTTATCCAGCATCTCAATATACGGAGTCTTCGGCTCACAAGAATTAGACACTATGAGATTATCCTGTGATGTACCAGTGAGCGCTGTCGACAATATGTTTGCGACGCCTCCAGCTACTTCATATGCTGACTCCGCGCGATTCAACGACGGCATCACAGCAGGCGTTGAGGACGCAATCTTCTCGGACGCGAGACGGTTTAGCGCCGTTACCAACTCCCTAAGCATCGGTTTATGCGTATCAGCAGCATCGTACGATGTGTAAATGAGTCGTAGTAGATCATGTTCTCCGCAAACCGTCTCTCTCAGTATCTCCATCGCCAACATCCGTCGCCACGCAGCGGATGTGGAGTCCGGTTCGAGCATATGGAGGAGTAAAGACAAAATGATCTCACACTCCGTGACGAGGTGTGGCAGGAATCTTCGAAGTAGTAGGGATACAACGCGGGCTGTCCGGATGGTTGTGGTGAAGTCTCGCTTTTCGGAAAAAGATTGGATGATGGGAGGTGCCAGTCGTGCTTGTAATACTCTCACAAACTCCTCGTGGGTTGCCAACAAACTACTATGCCCCGACAAAATCCCTTCGATCAATTCCAGAGCCAGGTCGGTATGCAGATTATTCAATTTGAGGAAGGAAGGGGTGCTGGTCCCATCTCTTGCACCGCCTACCAAGATGCACAAATCCTCGAATATCTTCTGGGCGTCAAGCAGCGATCGAGCGGCTTTCTGTCCTTCGTCACCTTCGACCTCGCAGAGCTCGAAGCGCGATCGTAAGCATTGCCGTAATGTCGCGCCGGCGATATCACTGACCAGCCCGCCCCCTCTCGTGGTCGCAAATTCAAAACAGATTCGGAGTGCATCGGATAAGAGTTCGCCTGTTAAGGCATGAGCATAGTAGGGCGAGGTGAACAATGGTGGTAAACACTGTAAAAGCTTGAGGTTGATATCCGTGCTCGGAATACGAGAGGCGACGACGAACGCCCGAATCAACGAATGCAGCGACGTGTCCGGGATAGCGGCAGTCGGTATCAGCCGCTGTAACGCCAGTAAACTCGAATTAACGAACTTTGCATCCTTCGTCTCGCATGCCCTCCAGAAAGTCGTAAAGAAGGCCGGCCGGGCACGTAGTTCGTTAGCTAGGTCTGATTCGCCGGATGTACGGGCATGACGGGCGGCTTCGGTGAGGAGTTTTGCGGAGGTGTCTGCGGCGTCTTTAACGTTGGATTGCTTCTTTTTGGCTTCGTTCGAGAAGAATGAGAGTTCGCGTTGGAGGAGAGAGAGCATGGCAAACCCTCAAAGGTGAAGACCGAAAGAAGAGTTTCTGATGCAAGCGAACTCCCTACAGGATTGGTGCTCCTGCTCGCGGTGTTGTAAAGATGTGTGAACGGACCGTGCTGAGCACGCTCTGCGCTGGAGCCGATTGGCCTTCGCCGCTTAACTATAGGATACAACTGAAAACGGCAAACAGAACAACTCAGATTGACCAGATCCCAATTGAGCTTCTCCGTTTCAAACCCTTCCTGCGCAGTCGTCGGTGACGCAGCCGTACATCCTGTCCTGCATGAACGGCAGTTGTCAACTCACCTCCATACAATCCTAATTACGAGCAATCAATTACAATGGCAAAAGTCCCACGTAACTTCCGTCTTTTGGAAGAGCTAGAGAAGGGAGAAAAGGGAATTGGAGACGGCTCCTGCTCCTACGGTCTGGCTGATGGAGAAGACATGACCATGTCAAACTGGAACGGGACGATCCTCGGCCCTCCTCACGTATGTTCCCTGAATTGCCACTTCTCATCCATATTGTGCTGACTGTTCGTTTGCTTTGTACAGTCAACCCACGAAAACCGCATCTATTCCCTCCGCCTCCACTGTTCTCCCTCCTACCCCGACACCCCCCCAACTATTTCATTCATCTCCCGCATCAACCTCCCCTGCGTAAACGCGACCTCAGGGCACGTCGATCCGAGTCGACTAGGTGTTTTGGCAAGTTGGAGGAGTGAGTATACTTTGGAGACGGTGTTGTCGGAGTTGAGGAGGGAAATGGGGAGTGGTGCAAATAGGAAATTGGCGCAGCCCGCGGAGGGGTCAGAGTTTTAAGGAACGGAAGGAAGTGGAATATATGAGTAATTTCATTTTCATGGTCAAGTGAGTACACAGGTGTCAGCGGTTAGATCGCACATACAACAAGTACCTAGGCACATGAACCTGCCTGGGAAGGTTGAACGTCACACCATCCACCCTTGCCAGATTCTCGTTTGCCTCCGAGGCCCCAAGCCCCGCAAGTTTGGTGACCTCACCATCTCCCGCACCTTCTGTACTTTGTCCCTCCTCGTTCACCTTCTCCCTCTCATGCTCGGTTCCTCTCTCGTCAAGAAGCAGCTGCACGGAGCATCATTGTCTTCAATCGTTCTCCTAATTCTCTTCAAGACATCTTGATGGCCTCCCCAACCTGCTACTCCCCCTCCACATCAGCTTCTCTAATCCTGCGCCCGAGCATGTACATGGGTTTCTGATGCTCTCTCTTCCCCGGCCCCGACCCCTTTGCCTGGCTCAAGATATGTGTCATCCCAAGGCTCTCCAAACAATGCCTTAAATGATGGTCCAGCTCCGGCTCCAGTTGCCCTCGTTTCAAGTTTATCATACGCCAAAATCTACCACAACAGCTGTTAACGTTAGTGAATCTGCGATTCTTTTCCTCAGGTGCTGAGGCCATGTCCGCAGCAATGAGTGGCCAATTTAGGCTGTGTTTTTGGGCGAGGGAGAGAAGGTGGAGGGTTTGGTCATGTGACCAGCGTGCACGTAGTGATGGTTTGTCGTCGTCGGCGGTTGCCTTGTGTTGTAACGATTCAAGGCTCTTCCATTTTTGCCGGCACTTGGAAGGAGTTCGCGTGCCTACCTCTTTAGTGATTGCGGCCCATTGCTCAACTTTTGTCATTGTAGGTTTATCAAGGTATTTTTCAACAGCACACCAAAGCCTCTTTGTTTCATCTTCGGACCATGGACCCTGTCGGGAGCTTACCTCAGTGACGCAGAGCCGCCGGTATTCGTTAATTATGGTGCGGCGTGACCAGCCTGGAAAGTTGTCTTTGACAAGTATTATCCATTTGATGTCCCCGTTACTATGGTGATATTTCCCATCAGAGTCATCCAACAACTTCTGGATCTTTCTCAGCATCTCCTCCGTGAAGCGTCCGTTTGTGTACTCTGTTCCCTCCAAGCCGCAATCATGAAACCGGTACATCATGTTAGACGCGCTTCGCCCTGGAAGCAAACGCAATCGTTCAATCAAACTCCAATTGTTGCCATATACTTCATAGGCTTTTTTGAGAATCTTTTTCTCCTCAATGGTCCAGGGAGTATATGTAGTGGGGGAGAGGGGGTTGTGGGATGTTTTGCGCCATTTCTCTTGGCATTGTCGCACTGTGCGGGTCCCAACGCTGTTCGCAACCTCTTCCCAATTGATATCTTCCCAGGAAGCGTTCATCTGTCCATTGCTCTCAATATAGTCCTCAAATTTCCGGGTCTCCTCAACAGACCACGGACCCTTCCGCAAAACAGGTGCAACCTTCTCAGCTGGATCGGAGGTGGAGGTGGAGGTAGAATTGAAGCGGTACCATGACAGTGGAGGTCTGCAGGCGTGCACGTTGTTGTAGGCCGTAACGCGAGTCACTGGCCGTGTGGTTGTTATGAGCTCGAGTATATGTAGCGAAAGCATTTGTCGCATTTGTTGTACTGCAGCTAATTAACGACGATGTCGCAATCCAGATGGAGAGCGGTGACGTTGACAAGGAGCTTAAGGTTCGACGTCCAGCTTGACTTGCAACATCGCCGTTGATGTAACCTTCGCTCGTTGATACCAAGCATGTACAGTACATCGGTACACAGACGTGGACTGCGCCCAACCGTGCCACACTTCTAAAAATAGCACGACCGTCTCAAAAACGTCAGGTTCAAACCTTAATCAAGAAGAACCATACACCCGCTGAAGCAATCTGATGCAATACCTCATCTTCTTCGCACACGTCCACGAGGACTTCCGACTTCCCGAGCTCGACGCCCTCGCCAAACTTGAGGGTATCGACGTCGATTTGAGCGCCTACACGAACTCCTCACCATTCCTCGTCGTCGACCTTCCAGATGAGGAGACTGCGAAGCGCCTGGTGAAGCGTGCCGTTCTTGTACGAGCTATCTACGAGCTCTGGGGTGAGGCACCGACATTAGAGGCGTTACACGATGTCGTGAAAACACGCGCTGCGGAATACGGGTGGTTCGAGGCATACAGAACCGATACGTTTAAATACGAGGTCGAGATCTTTAACCATACGAGGCCTGTGGAGGAACATGTTGAGATGATCAACTCGTTCCGGTTTACGGGATTCGAGGGGAGGATCAGAATGAAAGGTGCACAACAGATCTACGCAATATTCGAGGAATGGACAAAACCCAAGGCGGGACCTCATACAATCGACCCAACACACAAGCTCGTACGAGTTTTTAACGGAAGATTGGTGAGTGTAGGAAATCGAGAAGCAATACATATGTATGATTTGAAGAAAAGGCAGTATTTGGGGACCACGAGTATGGACGCGGAACTGAGTCTGGTTTCGGCGAATATGGCGCATGCTACGCCTGGAAAACTGGTATACGACCCCTTTGTTGGAACTGGGAGTTTTTTGTTTACGTGTGGACACTATGGCGCGATGACCTTCGGGTCCGACATCGACGGTCGACAAATTCGGGGAGGGGGGAAGAAACGTGCGGGTGGAGTATTGGCAAATATCAAGCAGTATGGCCTGAGCTCGAATTTCCTAGACTGTTGTACCTATGACATCACACATAACCCCCTACGAAAGGGTGTGAGATTCGATGCGATCGTGTGTGATCCGCCATACGGTGTCCGTGCCGGCGCGAAGAAACTGGGAAGGAAGAACGATGAGGAGTTGAGGACCGAACCCATACTCTTGAGGAGCGGGATCTATAGCCACGAACAGCCCGACTACCACCCGCCCATGAGGCCCTACGAACTAAGCGAAGTTATGGTCGACCTCCTCGGATTCTCCGCAACCCGACTCAACGACGGCGGACGACTCGTCCTCTGGCTCCCCACCGTGACGGATGAGTATCAGGATGTGGACATCCCCACGCATGCGAACATGACGCTCTTGTATAACTCTGTACAGGATTTTGGGAAGTGGGCGAGAAGGTTGTTGACGTATGTTAGGCATGTACGGAAGGACGGGGAGGGAGATGGGGAAGAGATGGGGAAGGAAGGGGTTGTCACGAACGGTTTAAAGCCTGCACATGCGGATTTTAGGGAGAAATACTTTAATAGGTTCAGGAAGGATCCTGAGGCAGGGGAGGTTGAAGAGGTAGCGGACAGATTGAAAGAAGAGACGTTGAACTAGAATACAGCAGGTCATCTTGAAAGAGCTCAGATTTAGCTGCGAAATGGACCCCTGTGTAACCCATTTGCAGTCCGTATGACACGTCTCATACGCGTTCATGTTAAGAGATTTTCTACCCTGGACAATTCGCGCCGAAAAAGCGCAGCGACGCACGGACGCCCCAGCCCTGCACTGTGACATCGACAACGAAGTCGACGCGTTCAGGTTTACAAGAGCTGAATCCTATCAAAATCTCCCTGTTGTTAATTCCGCAATCCGTCTCTTTGCTTGGGTTCCCGTCTACTTCCCATATCTGTCGATCCGTCGCGGGTGGCCGTCCATTGAAACGCGCTCAATCAAAATCAGACCTAAAGGAGACACAAGCTGACCTGCCTCAAAGTCACACACAACCTTCATCCAACAAAATCGGACCTCAAGACTCCTTGGAGCTTCTTTCCATTCGTCCTTGAGCATCTTACGGTCCTTCCTTTCTCTAATCGCATTAGCTCCGAAGCTCAGACATTTTTCTATCGATCAAGCCACGGTGTTTGCTTGTTTACACCTTTTGCACGACCTGTCGAGCCTCCTGAAGATCATAGTGGATTCTTTGACGTTCGAGTGAGATTATATACCTACCAGGTGAGTTTTCTTTTAAAGGGCACTGTGTTTTGGACGCGTATTGACTGGGTCTTTGTTGCAGTTTGTTGCTTTCAACCTCCTTAAGCCGAACAAATACGTATAGCTAAGATGAATGCTACGGTGAGTCATGGACGTGTTTCGTTTGAGTTGGGAGGGTTTGGAAAGGGCTTTTGGCTGTTTTCATGGGGTATATGCTGGGCAACCATCGGCTTCGCTAATGTTCACCAACTGGCGCCTAGGAGGACAAGTCCTCCTGGGTAATGTTCGCCAAGGACATGTCGCCGAAGCCGTCTGCATAGCATATATCTACCCAAGATTCTCACTGGGGCTTATTGTATCTCTTCAAACGCGTATGCTGATTCTATACCGTTTATAGCGTCGTTCAACCCGCGCTGCCGCAACTGAGAACAATGAAAATGCAACTCGAACTCGCACAACTCGCGCCGGCAAGCCCGTCCTCGTCGACGTCGACACCAAACCAACCAAGAGCAGTCTCGGGACCCGCAAGCGTGCTGCTCTAGGCGAAGTCACTAACGTCCACGTCAAGGAAGCCGCCGTCTCCAACGGCAAGGAGAATGGAAAGGTTGCGGTGGAGGTTAAGCCCCGGGTAACCAGGACCAGGAGTACGATTCGCCCGAAGAAGGAAGAGAAGGAAGAGGTTAAGGAGGAGGAGAAGTTTACGCGCAAGAGGACGGCGCCCGCCATGAAGAAGGAGCGTGCGACTGTGTCTACTAAATCTGCGACGTCTGCAGAGCCTGAAGTCATCGAGGCTCCACCTACGAAGAAGGTCAAGTCTGAGGCACCGGTTGAGGAGGAACCTGCACCGTGGCTTGAGTTGGATGCTGACGATGCACATGACCCGTTGATGGTTGCCGAGTATGTGGAGGACATTTTCGAGTACATGAAGGAGTTGGAGCAGAACACCCTCCCTAACCCCGACTATATGTCCCTGCAGAAGGAGTTGGCATGGAATATGAGGGGTATTCTTGTGGATTGGTTGATTCAGGTGCACACCAAGTTCAGGCTCTTGCCCGAGACGCTCTTTTTGGCTGTGAACATCATCGATCGATTCCTTTCCCGCCGATTCGTGGCCTTGACGAGGCTGCAACTCGTTGGCGTTACCGCCCTCTTCATCGCGGCAAAGTACGAGGAAATCATGGCACCTTCCGTCCAGAACTTCTTGTACATGACCGACTCCGGATGGGTCGATGAGGACATTCTCAAAGCGGAACGCTACGTCTTGCAGGTGTTGGACTTCAACCTCTCTTACCCCAACCCCCTCAACTTCTTGCGTCGTATCTCCAAGGCGGACAACTACGACATCCAGACCCGCACGGTCGCCAAGTACCTCATGGAGATCTCCCTCCTTGAGCACCGTCTCCTCGCCTTCCCTCCCTCTCAGATCGCTGCGGCGTCCATGTACCTTGCGCGACTTACCCTCAACCGTTCCGCATGGGATGTCAACTTTGTTCACTACTCCGGCTACACCGAAGACGAGCTCTTGCCGGTGACGGAGATCATGATCAACTACTTGTATGGACCTGTCAAGCACGAGGCTTTCTATAAGAAGTACGCCAACAAGAAGTTCTTGAAGGCGAGTATCTTTGTCAGTGACTGGGTCAACAAGTTGGATAGAGAGGTCAAGGAGGAGGATGCGTATGGATACGACGAGCAGGAGGAGTAATTCTGCATCCAGAGAGTGGTGAGCCGTGTTGCACATGGGCATCCGGGCGTGAGTGTTGTTTTACCTATGAAGGGACTTGTGTGATTTTATGCGACGAATGGATTGATGAGTTACGATGGCATACGATGCGTCGTCTTACGCTGGGAGAGGGCAAGCATTGGGATACCCCTGTTTTCTCCATTTATTTTCTTGTTGGTCGGGGTCTTTTAATGTCGAGATAAGACGTGGTTTCTTCTTTACATGGGTAGCATAGGAATAGGATAGGCTCTTCAATTGACGGCAATTGTTTGTTTTATATATATTCGTGGCCATGTGTGTCGAGTGGCATGTGCCCGGCCCAAATTTGAATGTTCCCACGGGTGTGCTGGATTGTGGGGCACCGTCGTACTGCGTTCTTTATTGAGGAAGGTACTCTAGACTTTGTGTATCCTATTACTAGTATACCTATACGTAGGCGTTACCGAAGGGGTGGTGCTTCGTGTGCCCAAAAGCTTGCCTCCTTGGCAAAGGCAATTGGCCAATGGACAACACGCAGCCCGCCATGGTTGTCGTGAAAATACGTACAAGTCAAATAGAAAATCGTGTTGGCTGTTTAGCAATTATCGTCAAGGGGACGTTTATGTAGCCAAAAAGAAGCAGCCACGTCTAAACGCAGAAGTATGACTGATTATGGCACTGTCTTGCCTTCTGTGGACACGTACAAATCCGAGAGACCCGCTTTGCGTGATATAATTGCCTGCCTTACAGGTATCATGACCCCTAGCATGAATAATTTTCCACAGCCACGCTCAACACCGATCGTGTTCTTTCGCGATAGATGTATATAGAAGGTTACGAATCTTACAGTGGCAAATACCTGTAGCGGAGCATGAGAAACAAGAGATTTGGCTGAGGAATGTGTATTACGCCGGCCCCCGCCGACGGCAAAAATACCTGCGATTCATCAAAACTTCCGATCGAGCATGATGAAAGTATTAACGCAGGCCCTTGGATTTCGACGGACATCCCCCGCTCACCAAGCCGTGGGCAAAGCCCTACCGCGATGATTCCGCCGATACTGATCACAGAATCCTTATCCGAACTTCACACTCCCTCATGGCCATGCTCTCACTCCAACCTTTGCCGCGATACGTCCCCTCTATACTGTCCCATAATAGCATCCCTCACGACATCCGCCAACCTCGCATCCCTCTCCGGCCCCTCTGGCATCGTCGTCATAATCTCATCAATCTGCGCCTTCATAGCCGGCTCCAACCCCTCCACATCAACTGCATCCTCTCCCTCCTGCTCCGCATCCCTCATTTGCAGATCCGCGTTCTCGGGGAGACGTGGTGGTGGTTGCTGTCCGAGGACGGAGTAGAGGTAATCAGCTACGGCGAGTGCGTCGCCTTCTTCCTCGAAATGTTCGAGGACGGATTTTCCATCTTTGTTGCGCCATGAGGGGTCTGCGCCGGCTTCGAGGAGCAGTTGTGCGCATTCCACCGTTTCGCAGACGTAGAGCGGAGTATCGCCGTCCGAGTCTCCAGCATTAGGGTTAGCCCCGGGTATGGATAGTAATTGCTTCAATAATTCAACATGGTTATATGATGCCGCGGCGTGGATCGGGGTGTAGCCCGAGAAATCTGGGACAGAGGGATTGAGGGTGGCATCAGCGGCGAGGAAAGCGAGGACTTTGTCGGTCTTGCCTTCGGAGGCGGCGATCCAGATGTTGTCTGCGTGCGAGGTGGAAGGGTGAGGAGGGATATTGTCAGAGATTGAAGGCATGGTATTTGTAGGATGCGTAGAATTGTTCCGTTGGTTATTTCTCGACTTTCGGGATCGTCTGGAACGGCAACAATTATGGCGGCTGGCGCGTGGCGCAGTACAGGAGCGCTGCACCATGCTGCGATATCGTAACGGCCGCGGTTCGGTGCGATATCTACGTCCTCGGTAGTTTCGAACGTCAATATTTTCAACAAGATACCAAAGTACGATGAGCCTACCGTCTATTCTCGTCCTTATCTCCGGATCAGGCTCCAATCTCCAAGCCTTGATCGACAACCAGGGATCCGACTACAAGATCACCCATGTCATTTCCAATAAAAAAGCTGCATATGGCCTCGAGCGCGCCGCCAAAGCTTCCATCTCAACAACCGTCCACAACATCGTACCATATAAGAAGAAGCATCTAGAAGATGCTACGGCAGCGCGCCCGGATTTTGATAGAGAGTTGGCGGAGAAGATCAAGAAGTTGAACCCGGATTTGGTGGTTTGCGCTGGTTGGATGCATATTTTGTCTTCAGAATGTCTGCGACCACTGCGAGAGGCTGGTATCCCTCTTATCAACCTGCATCCTGCGCTTCCTGGGGCATTTGATGGTGCACATGCGATTGACAGAGCATATGATGCTTTCCAGAAGGGTGAGATCACCAAGACTGGCTGCATGATCCACTGGGTTATTGAGGAGGTTGACCGAGGAGAGCCTTTGTTGATCAAGGAAATTGAGATGAAGGAGGGAGAGTCGCTGGAAGACCTGGAGAATAGGATTCACAGCGTGGAGCACGTTGCGATTGTGGAAGGAACCAAGCTGGCTTTGGCGAAGAAGACATAGGTTGATGCGGAGGCGGTTCTAGAGGGGATTACGGATGTGGGGACGGGAGAGGAGAAATATGTTTACCAGGCCGAGGATGTAATGGAGTAATATGGTGATGGCGATGGCTAAGCCGATGCGGTGTGGGCTCGGAGCGAGCATTAGCCAGTAAGACGGATGGGGAGGAACGAGTGAGGAGGGGTACCACAGGATATGGGATAAGTTTGTGGGGTCACGGGAATGACTCGAAACCGGCGTCAGTAGGAGCAAGACTGACCGTTGCGTTACAAATGACCAAGCTAAGAAGCCCTACGACTTCGATTAGATATATGAGGTATAAGTAATCTAGAATTTACCAAACGTTCAAGTCCTTATCAACAAGACAAACGTAATTTCCAACGTCGCGCGGTAGACCCACGCCGCTCTCCTCGGTGATCCTCTCTGTGAATTCTCACGCTGAGCCAATCCGCGGCACCTCTGCCCGTTCCTTTTGATTGACCATCCAGATACCCTCCCGCCAATTGTAAGGCGTGACCCTCACTCAAACAACCACAAGTCAAGCGCAATTGCTTTCTCGAAATAGCGTACTGTTAAGGCTACTTGGGATGCTAAACTGATTGAAACTATTGCTATACGGTAAACCTGAGGGAAGACATGCCTTGCGGATGAGGAAACGCAGGCTCTTACGATACAGTCGAGCGCAATTGTGAATGATGAATCGGAGAAGTATATTACTTCGATTACATATATGGGATATAAGCAAAGGCAAGCTACGCCGAACGACTAATTTCTTCACCAATGATTAACGAAAGCTTCCCATGCACCGATGTCCTCTCCTCTATATTTTCCCGCGAATAGATCCCATAACTCGATAACTCCATGCCTTTCTTTATCAAATCTCCGTCTTAACGACTTGTGCACCATGACGCGAACTCGCACTCCCTGAAGGTCCAGGTGTGGGACGCGTGTTCTGGTCCACAGCGCGTAGGAGCTCGGCGAGCCTGTGCAGCCTCTCCGGGTCTTCATCCGACAAGTCGTTATAGAACGAGAACGCATCCTCCATCTGTGGGAATGGAATTCTCACAAGGAGTGCCAGTCTCGTGAACTCGTCCAAGGCGAGGAGATTCTGACGCCGCAGGGAGGAAATTAAGTGTCGCCGACGTTTGGCAACATCGCCGGGCACAACCGATGAGGGTCCCACAGGCAACGGTGCTGGTGGTCCGTGAGCGGCAGTGATGATATCAAGTATTCCTTGACAACTGGAGTCCATCTGCTCGTTCCACTCATCGGATTTGGGATGCGCATGAAGGCCACCTTTGCCTATGAGACAGTTAGAAACATGGCAGTGAGAAAGTGAGGAAGACAACACTCACCAAAAATGTAAACAAACTCTCTGGCAAATGAGATTCTCCCGAAAATATCGAGATCATCCAACTTAGAGTCATGCGCTCCGTCGTGCCGCAAAATGAGGACGGCTGCCGCAACCTGCAAAAACCATGTTAATAAGACCTGAGCCAACATTATAAAGATAGAACACAAACCAGGTCGGCGTTCTTGTTATACAGCTTGTTTTTCTGGCAAACCTTCATATCGGCCAAATGCTTCTTTATTCCTTTGATGTAGTGCCCCATCTCCCAGGTTGCGAGGTTGTCCGCCTGAACTTTGAACTCGTTCTGCGCAACCCACCGTCGAGTCGTACAAGACACGAACAGACGGACGTGCTCTTGCGCAACCGTCTTCAACAGCGCCAGTGTCCTTGTATAAATACTTCCGCGCTGTTCGGGACTGACCGAATGGCGACCAAGACGTGGCGGCATCACGCATGAAACGAAGCCTTCCTTCTTCGGTGGAACGTCCTCAGCAATAGCAGCAGAACCATTTGGATCCTGTTGATGTACAGTCAGCATAAATGGAAAGGCAAGTAGTGCTATAGCTTACCAAACTATTCTCGGCTGATGATGATCTCGCGTCCTCTACTTCCTCGCTCGTTTCCATCGCCTCATCCTGCACCGTCGCCTCCGAACTCTGCGCTCCCTGAATAGCCTTCTTCTCGGGGCGGGACAAGTGATATCGATACAACTAAAGATGTAGAAGTCAGCACAAGTTCAAATGTTCACGAAAAGCGTGGTTAGTGAAAGTTAGGAGAGAAGGGTAAGTGGGGTTGTCGAAGGACGGGAGTCCAACTTTCCCACGTACGACTGACAGAGGGCGCCTTGCCAGACATACGCAGTACTAATCAAACCGGAGGTAGTGGCACTGGCAGCGAATCCACAAAGCAGGCAGTCGATAACCTTGTCGAGAGCTCGTAGATAGGCACACCAGCCCCAGTTTCCCCCTTTCAGCTCAGCAAAGCGGCTCAGGCAAGTGGATTGTTGATGTTCGTGGACCCCGGTCGGCTCTTACGTCCGACGGAGGTTGCTGATCCCCGGCCGGCTCTTGCGTCCGGCGGAGGTTGCTGGTCGCCTCGCCCAGCTCTGGTGGCTGAGGGAGGTTGCTGATCCCCGGCCGGCTCTTGCGTCCGGCGGAGGTTGCTGATCGACGCCCGCCTTGGTGTGTGGCGGACGCTGCTGGGGTCCACTTGCCTGAGTGCCTACTGAGCTATCCCGTAAGTGTCGCGAGAACCGTCCTCTCCCATCGATGCTGGCGTCCTGTCACCTCCCGTGAAAAAAAGAAAATATGCTACGCCTACCTTATAGTGCTGCACGGCTTCCTCCGACACCAAAGTTCTCAAACAGTTCTGAAGGTTGGAGGAGTATTGCCTCTGAATTGTCGCCGTATCGTAATTCTGACGTCTCGCCAGATCCTCCTTCATGATAAGCTCTAACTCGACGAACCTCTGTTGCTGTGCGAGGAGGCAGAGTCGGTCTCGGCCAAGGAAAGACGCATTGTGACGCTCTTGCTCGATAGGCTTGTTGGGTGGAGTGCCGGAAGGCGTGATCAGTTTCGGGTCCTTAGATCTTGACGCCGACGATCGAGGACTGATGGAGGGGCGAACGTAGGGTCCATTTGGAGACCGACAAGGGAGTCGACTGGACGAAGGCCTGGGCGAGACAGGAGTGCGAGGGGGTTTGGGTCGGAAGGTGCGATGGGGTCCTTGACGAGCCAAAGTGCGGCTTTGGTCATGGGTGGAGCCAGTGTCGAGCTTCTTGTTTTGAGCTCGAGACTGAGGGGGGGTCGGCGATCCGTCGGTGTGGAGGAAGTCCTGCCCAGCGTAATGCGGCAGGGTCGTACCCATGATGTTTGAGTAGTGTGGATGTTTGAGTAGTATGGATGTTTGAGTAGTGTGGATGTTTGATGGTAGTCGTTCAAAAGGGTGGGCGACGGCACCTTTTTATCCTTCGCCACCAACTTCCTCCCTGTAACCCAACGGACCGGATCGCAGAAGAAATCCTGCTGAAAACGCGGTCATCCGTCATTATTACGCATCGTTCTTGGCAAGCCAAGAGATAACTTTTGATCCGGTCCAATCGTTCTTGGGTTACACACGAAGAAGGTTGCTGGAAACCCTGTTATCCATCATGACTAAGCCCCTCGTAATATGGCAAGCCAAGAGGTAACTTTGATCCGGTCCAATCGTTCGTTGGTTGACGTTCTTCTTTCGAAACATAGCCTCGCTTGGAGTTGCTGCGCATTGGCAACCCCCGTGCATGATAAGAGGAAAGTTTAAGTTGGGGCCGGCGGGGGTGATATATGACGAATTGGCCGAGGTTGGGACGGATCGGACGGCATGGAAATGATTGGGGTGGGAGATGGGCGTCGATGGTGAGCGAGGGAAGACGTCCTGGAGTGAATCGTGGTTGAGATGATACAACAACCATCCTCACTGCAGGACAACCGAACCAACGCTTCGTGAAAACCTGGGATCGAAGACGCCACCCCAGGCTTCGGATCCGGCATCACTGCTCTTTCCTGAACGTTATTCCTTGCGGAACCGCGTGGTCAACGTGTTTGGTGGAAATGCATATGGCGTGACCACAGCGATATTGCGGGCGGTCCCGAACGATAACAGATATCCGGTCTCAGAAGAGTTGGACACTAGAGTCGGCCCGGACATCAAAAGTGCGGCGTTGGGGGCGGTGGGGGCGGTGAGGGCGAATGAGGGGAGAGGAGGGTTGCGGGGAGGAGGAGGTGGGGTGGTGAGTCGTAACCAGCTCCAAGAAACCACACTCCACACAACCCACCCTCTCGTGAAAGGCTGGGATCGGATTACCACCCACGTCATCATCAGTTCCTACACCCCTGCTCTTTTGACACCCCTGCTCTTTTGTCTGAACCTTATTCGATATTCCACGGAAGCGGCGTGCAACGTGCAACGTGTTTGTGAAAATGGCGTGACGTCGATGGCAGACGGACGATATCCGGTTCGAAAAGCCCTTGATGGAATTTCGATGGAGTCGATGTCGCCATCGAACCATGAGATCAATCCGAAATGCGAGGAGGGATGCGGATCCAGGTTTCCGTGGAAGGAACCGGGTAAACCGGGTCAAGAATGACCAAGGCACTGAGCAGACCTGTAGGACCGGCCGACAAGGATCGTGTCGAGCTTCTTAGACAGAGCGAATTCGTCATGAGACTCGAAGCAATATGTACTGCAGCAAGGTATGCGTCGGTGTAGATTAAGGCACACCGAGACGGTCCGTATCACTCCAAAGTAACCTCACAGGCCCGCGCGATCGAGGGATGTCCTATCGTCGTGAGAAGTCCAGCAGGACTCTCCTGGCCATTGTAAGCTGTTTGGCTGAAATTGTCATTGAAGGTATCGAATGTTATGCTAAGCAGTCCCAGCCTAGCGCACGACTGAAACCAACGAACCTGACTGACGACGCACCGAACCGCGACGTTAACGAAACACCAACACCGCCGTATCCAGAGATGTCTTCTCCGATTTCTGTAGGTGGTCCGTTTGCGAGCGGCGATGTCGATGTCGATGCCGGGAAGGGGATGGGACATGTGGACGGTGGGGAGCCGCCGAGTAAGCGCGTGAAGACCGTGCATCGTGAGGTGGAGGGGGCGATTCCGTTGGATGAGGAACAGCGAAGTGAGATCGGTTCTGATGACGGGAGTTTGTTGCTGGACATCATGGAAGCCCAAAACCGCACCGACAACTCCGACGACGAGGACGGCGAAGTACCCCAGGACGAACTCCTCTCCCCCACCGAAATCGCAAAACTCCGCAAAGACCTCCGCGAAATGGGCCCAGACCTCTTCCTAAAATACTACGTTAACCAACTCGAAACACCAACCCGTTCCCTCCTCTCCGCCTTCGGATTCCGCATCCCACCCCTCCTCTGCGAATTCCCGGATCAAGCACTCCTCCCCCTTCTCGAAATGGCACTCTCACGATTCCTCTCCAAACGCCAAAAACTAGCACAATACAACACCGTGTCAGATGCCGTGGAGTTGATTCGGAACGCGAAGAACATCATCGTATTAACGGGCGCGGGAATTAGTACGAGTCTCGGTATCCCAGATTTCCGCTCCGATACGGGGATATATGCGAAGTTGGCGGAGTGTGGACTCAACGACCCACAAGAGATGTTCGATATCGACGTTTTCCGGTCTGATCCATCGATCTTTTATTCTTTTGCTCGACTCATCCTACCACCCTCCTCCTCTTCGCGGTTTACGCCCACGCATGCGTTTATTCGCTTGTTGCAAGATAAGGGGAAACTCTTGACGAATTACACGCAGAATATCGATGGGGTGGAGAGTGTTGCGGGGATTAGGGGGGAGAAGTTGGTGCAGTGTCATGGGAGTTTTGGGGGGGCGGGGTGTGTTACGTGTGGGTATAAATGTCCGGGGGAGGTGATTTTTGGGGATATCCGTGCTGGACGCATACCTAAATGTCCGCTGTGTTTGGAAAACCCTCCGATGACGACGACGACGAAGAAGGGGAAGAAGAGAACTGAGAATGAGGAGGAGGAAGAAGAAGAAGATGTGGACCCGAGCTTGGGCGTGATGAAACCCGACATAACCTTCTTCGGCGAACCCCTCCCCCCAACCTTCTCCTCCCGTCTCCTCGGCTCTCCCACCCCATCCACCTCCCCCCCTCGCACCCCCGATGCAGAATGTTGTGATTTGTTGATCGCAATCGGAACCTCCCTTAAAGTCTCTCCCGTCTCAGAAATCCTCGGCCTATTACCCCCCCACGTCCCGGCAGTTTATGTTGGGATAGAAGCGGTAAAACACGTGGAGTTTGATGTGCAGCTCTTGGGGGTTGGGAGTGATGTTGTTGTTGAGGAGGTTTGTCGACGTCTCAACTGGAGCGATGAACTACGAGCGATTGTTAGTAGGGGACAGGGAGAACAGTTGTTGAGGTTGGGTGCTGGTGGGGAGAGGGCGGTTAGGGTTGAGTGGAGGGGGGTGGAGGGGGGGAGGGAGGGGTGGTGGAGGGGGAGGGTGATGGGGGAGGAGGTTGTCGTTTGTGGTGGTGAGGCGGACGGGGATCGAGGGGGAGGCGACGAGGGGTTGGAATGAGTGTGTAGGTAGGAACGGCTCGTTGGTGCGCGTTATCCTGGCGTACGTGCCGTGTGCGGGCATTCCCGAATGGATTGCGGCTCCGCGGTATCTACAGTAACATCATGGCGCCGGCGTACGTGGTAGTACTTGTGTCATTGTGCTGGGCGGGAATGCATGGCGAAAGTTTAGATATGCATAGGTAAAGTTCGTGGGCGGATGGGATTGATTGTCAGAGATCGAATGACTAGGGATGGCCGTGGGTATTGATAGAAGTCTTGATAGACGTGTTTAAGCAACATTGATTGCTAGACTTCTCGCCCGGTATACATTTTTTACAGCTTCAAATCGATACCGATATCCGTGGATCACGCAATGAATTCGCAATTTCGCTCGTCCTGCCAAACAACCGAGATTGCTCATAACACCATCTCTTCTTTCGTGCTAGTCGATCTGCTTCCGGATTCAAACGTGTCTTTGGGTGTGCGTGTGTTCGCGTGCGTATGTGGTCCATGGTAGCCCGCATTCCGAGCGTTTCAACCTGAGACGTAGCTGATGTCAAGGGCGATCGTAATTATTTGGTTTAATTAACCGATCGTGAATAACAGGCTCAATGTATTGAGAGGGATCAATCGATCAAGAGTGCTGTCATGAATCGATTTGTGCGGGTTCATCGCATCTACCAGGCTTGAACTTCTCGGTTTCCGGGCATCGCCGCCATCAATATCAATCACGGCTCATCCCTTCATCCAGCCACCAGCTCTATCAACAGCTATTGGAGAAAAGACATCCCTCAACATTTAAATATTAAATTTCTTTCGTTTCGCCTTGGATCGCACGGCATGCGCAGCTGATCTGCAAGCGCGGGCCGCCGGGTCGCGCTAGGGCCCCTTCCGAGGGAGCGAACACGCTCACACCCGGTTCAGGTAGAGGCTGTTTCGTTCTGGAAAAGAACTTCGAAAAAGAAAGTCAATGATGACGAAGGCGAAGCAAGGATGGATCAATGAGGAAATTTTCTTGTGGGATCGGTCGGCCAGATGAGTTGGCCCGCGGTTCCGGGGGGCAACGGATCTGCAAAGTGGGGCGAAGTAGTCATGGGAGGAGTACAAGTACTTCGTCGTTCCCATCCCTGGTTATCATTAAACACTACATCACAACCATGACCGACGGTTCTGGTTACAGTGCCCCAGGCTCTTCATCCCCGTCGATGGGATCAACGGAACATCGATCTACTGGACCCAGAGCGCCGTCCAGCTCCAAGCAGTCTTGTCGTCGATCTCGTAGTCGCCATAGGTCTTCGAAGTCTCGAACTGGTGATCATACCAGCACACATTCGTGCAACGAACGCTCGCGTTCGCCACGACGGACGGAGGCCTCCGATAAACACTCATGCCGGACCCGCGACCGATCCCCTCACAAGAGCCGAAGCTCGCCGTGTTGTTCGCTGCAAGTTTACAAGGATGCATCCCTCACCGCCGATATCGAGAGACAGTTTGGATTCTCTGGTGATATGCGGAGCGACACGCATTGGAAAAAGGTTGAAGATGCCGTATGGGATGATCTTGTCGACCATGGATTTACCGAGGGCCAAGCCGACCGTTACGTGCAGACCCATCTTATGAGGTCTTTGGAGTACCTGGTGGGGACGGGAAGCAAGAAAGTGGATCAGCAGACTTGTCATCATTACAATGTACGTACTAACTTTTCTTTCTTATTTCTTCCGTTGCATTGCCGGTCCCCGACGCAGAGAGAGAAGGTGCCGACATACCAACAACTCGACAACGTGGCCCTTCAACAGGATAAGACAGCGTTCGACTGCTCTTAGGCAGGAGCGGAACCAACCCGTGAGCGCCCAGGACCAGCTGTCAAAGAGTTCGCCCTTGCACGGCTTCAATGCGTGTCTGGTTTCTCCCAGCGCTTGTTGTCCCCACACAGGTTCCGGTCCGCACTGCGGACTCCCTTTGCCATTACGGCACCGGCCACGCCCCAGCACCCCGTCCATCTCGACTTTCAACAGGATAAGACAGCGTTCGACTGCTCTTGGGCAGGACCGGAACCAACCCGTGAGAGCCCAGGACCAGCTGTCAAAGAGTTCGCCCTTGCACGGCCTCAATGCGTGTCTGGTTTCTCCCAGCGCTTGTTGTCCCCACACAGGTTCCGGTCTGCATTGCGGACTCCCTCTACACATCGCCAAGGACGGGGCATCGGTTCTTCCTTCTCTCTCTGCGCCAACCATATCTCCTTGGGTTAGGGTTCTTTGACTTTTCTTCGTCATGCTTCTTGTTCATCGCCCAATATACTGACTCGTACCAGACATATCTAGAGAGTACCCCTAAACCGCCAAGGGAACCCCCGACTGCCGCCGACCTTAAGCATCGAGAGGACATCGAGTTGGACGACCATTTTGACATCGCATCTCCCAGGAAAGTTTTGATAGAAGCCCTCGATTTAGTCGAGGAGTTCTGCTTGCTGTGGGTGATGCGTTACGTATCCCATGAGGCTAGGAAAACGAAAGCGCAGGAAAAGAAAATGAAGGGGTGGTGTGTGGGGTGGGAGCTATCCCACTACCGTACTGTGATGCTTAAATTCCTGAATCACAAGGACAGGAAATCTCACTGGCTTCAGGATTTCCTCCCCAACGTCGATCTAGTATGCGTCTCCATTCTTTCTCTGCCCGCGATGCTAAGAATGACTATTTTCAGGCAACCAATGCCATTATGATGGCACGACATGATGATTCGCACAGGAATCCGTTATATTCGGACGATGTTGTGACGAACTTGGGCCTAGCTCTCCGTTTTGTCCGAACCTGGGGTGCCTCAATCCTCTTCGCTCGTATTGCTGCGGTTTGCTTACTTCCTTGTACAGGGTACAGCAACTTCCCAGTAACGGACGCCGACTATTACTACGGGCGGCTTAAGAATCTATTTGATGGTTTCATCAGCCATCGATCTTAAACACATAACGCCCGCTCGGACTTAACGATACGCGGCTGGTGATTGAGCGGTGTACTCGAAGTAATAGTCATGGCGTTTGGGATTGAGTATGGACATTGGTGACATGGTGTTTTTTTGTTATGAACTTACGGCAAGGATGATGTTTTGGGAATGGAGTGATCACGGAAACGAGGATAACGGCGCATAGACATTTGCTATCTTGCTACTTTTGCTACACTATACCTATCATATCCTTATTATCAACAATTCTTCCTTCATACAGTACCTTCGACTGTTTTCATATTGCTCTGTAACTTCTGAAAACAATAGTTTATTCACTGTCCCTCCTCAAAGATGCATGCGCTCCTACTGAGGTATCAAAACGGCTTGTCACGGCTCAGGACCTCACAGTCGCATGGTGTCCTTCCCACCTCGTCCGTACTGTCGTTGTCGAGCCATAACTCCCTCTCTTTTGCGCAACCGGACTTCATCATCAAACGCGCATTGCACGATCATGCTCCGTATCACATTGTCTTGTAGTATGGCAGAGGTGCACGGGCGCCTCGATGCGGCACTTAAATCCTGCACCGATGAAGAGAGATCTGAGTACTTGGGGTCAAGATTCGGCAACCTTGGTTCACGGCGAGAACTGCAGATGCAGCTTCGCTCGCCGTGTGCAGCGAGATCTCCCTCTAACACGTTATCATCCACCCCTACGTTCTCCTGTTCAGAACCCCCCCACCCTCCCCTCAGCCCACCTCTCACCCTGAACCTCCCCCAACCTCACTGTTTTCCTCCCCTCCCTATACGTCCTCAAAAACACACCCAAATCTCCACCCTCCTCTAAGAAACTCTCGGCCAGGGCATCGCTCATCTCCGAAACGGACGTCGTACTCGCATTGAGATGTTGTTGGAGAGATGGAGGTGAGAGAGGTGAGAGGGCGGAGTACATATGTTCCTCAGTTTGTCGCCAGGTTCGGTAGAGGGAGGCTGAATCGCGGAGTTTGGCGTCGGTGTCTGTGCGGCGGAGGTCGAGAGTCGTACGGGTGGACATGATGCGATCTGTTGAAGATGGCTGTCAGCGATGATATGTATGCGTGACTGCGTGGATCGCAGACCTGCTAGTTCTTCATTGGCTTTCCATGCCTCTCGTTCGAGCTCTCTGTGCTCCTTCGCGATAGGACTCTGGCTCTCCCAGAAAGCGTCGAGCAAGCCATCAGTCTCCTGAAGTTCCTTCAGTTCAGCGACACTCTTTCCTTGTAGTCCCTCTATCAGAGCACGATCCGCATCGGCTGTCGGCGGATGTAAAGCGTGAGGTTGCAGTGGTGTGGGCGGGTGCGGAGTCGACGACAGCGATCCGTTATGCGAATGCGAAGGCGGTAAAGGAGGCAATGGAGGAGGAACAATCGAAGACATTGCTATCAAAAAGAACAAATCGGTACGAATTGACGATGAGGTTGGTGGTGGGGTACGAGTGTGCCTGATGGAAGCCGCGGCCGCGGCCGCTGCCGCTGCGGAGACTCCGCGACACGACAGGACACGACAC
This sequence comes from Saitoella complicata NRRL Y-17804, assembly GCF_001661265.1. Classification (NCBI taxonomy): domain Eukaryota; kingdom Fungi; phylum Ascomycota; class Saitoellomycetes; order Saitoellales; family Saitoellaceae; genus Saitoella; species Saitoella complicata. The sequence continues at coordinate 32,043 of NW_017567017.1, read as the reverse complement.
GACCATCCCAACAACAGTCGAGACCAGAGAACCCATTCATCGTCTATACACTCGTCCGCTCTCAGCATGTTCCAGTCAATACGAGGTTTCCTTAGCCGACACCGCCGGGCGATCGGTGTTACAACTGTCGTCGCCAGTGCTGCCTATCTTGCAACTCAGTATGTTTCCTCAAAGATAAAAGAAGTTCAAGAGCGGGCTATGGGTGAGAGGACCGCCAAAGAAAAGTTTGTATTATGGCCGACGTCATCTCTATGGATGTATGCTAACCAGATGCTAGTCTTCGTCGACGGTTCGAGCAGAACCAACAGGATTGCACCTTCACCTTGCTTGCACTCTTCCCTAGCCTGGCAGAGCAAGTTTCTCATGAATTGGATGTCGAGGGCATCACCGCAGATTTGCAACGAAAGAAGGCCCCGAGTAAAGCCGCTGAAGGGGATGAGGCTGGATCCATGATAAGTGGAATGAGTGAAGTCGCTGGCGATGGCAACGGAAGGTCGAAAGCTGAGCTGTGGAACGACCTGAAGATACTGTGTACGTATGCGCTTCCCGATACGCGGTCAGTATACAATTTCTAATGGGGGACAGCTATCACGCGCACTTTGACGTTAATCTATTGTCTGGTCTTGCTCACCGTTTTGACAAGGGTGCAACTGAACATCATCGGCCGTGGTACATATGTAGCAAGTGTCGTATCGTTATGGAGTCCAGTGCTTAATAATGAAGTTCGCATTGAGGAGGAAGATGGCGACGAGCGCACTGATCTTGAGCGAGATTACCTGAGTTTCTCGTGGTGGTTGATACACAATGGATGGAAGGGGCTCAGTGCGAAGGTGAAGACGGCTGTGGAAGAACTGATTGGAGGGTAAGAATTCTTATCGCCAGAAGCAACTTGGGCATGTATGCTGACATTGCAATGGCAGGATGTCCCTGAAGGAAGAGCTGTCTCTTGCACAGTTTGACCTCATCATTTCTCGCATCCGTGCTATCGTTGAGAAGGAATCTTTTCTGCAATTCCTTCTCCCATTGACTCCTGGAGAGGAAGCACAAGTCCTCCAGCAGTTCACCGACAGGGACGGCAGCTGTGATGCAGATGGGGCTGAAGGTATAATTCTACCAAGCCTACCACTACGTCATCTTATTGATGAAACACACGATTTTCTATCGTCTCCAGACGCAGTCATTGTGATAAACCAGCTCCTCAATGCTGGTGTGCATACCTTAATTGAGAACATGGCAGCAGCAATCTATCCCTCTGAGCCATCAGTGGACAATACTGACATCCTACAACGTCGGGTACGGCTAGCAAGTATGTTGCCGGTAATAACGAGGGAGGCAAAACGCATTGAGCAAGCGAAGGAGTATGCTAGGGAGATGGAGGCCGGAAGTGATGGGTTGGTTAGGTTCTCCGCCATCGTGTACAGCAGCTATGACAAAGGGCGACTTGCTGCTGCTGATGGGCTTAATGGTTATTCGGAGGAGAATTGAGGAAGGGAACATGGTCTACTTAGATTATAATCGAGTTGCTGCATAACCGTCCAAAATCATAACCCTAAGTTTCTCGTCCCCACTCTCACGGATTTTGTGAGTCAAGTACCCCCACGACGTGAGTAAAGTACCTCATCGACGTGGACTCGTGCGGCTGCGGTCGTGTCGTGTCGCGGATTCCGATCACGTACGACATCACTTCACCACCCGACACCATCACGAACAAAACAAATGACAGACTACACCAGTAACAATCCAAAAAACAACTTCATGCCTTCCCAAATGCTAACTCTCCCGCTTCCACAGCCGTCCTCGCACAAATCCCACTTATCAAATCCCCCTCGGTACAGATCCCGAGTGCGGTGCATTTACCGTACCAATATATTTCGCTTCCTCCGAGTCTTTCGGCCGTGGTATGTTCATACTTTTCTAGCAGCATTTATTCGGGATAGGGGTGCTGACGGTGGGTTGAAGCCAGTCACGGATGTATCGAAAGTTCGCTCGATGGCCGAGGAAACGAAGACCTCCCTCCAAACCTCCACCACACGAGAAGCCAATGCGAAAGATAAGTGGGAAGAGTATGTAACACGAACAGAGAAACGCAAGGTGGAGGAAGCACGTCGCGTAGCACCTGGCTACCTCGATAGTGGAGTCAGGATGTTGCAGCCTACTGCGTCGATGCGGAGACGGAATGAGGAACAGGCAGATGAGAAAGAAGAGGGAAAGGGGGAAAGTGGAGAGGGGGACGAGTTGGATAGGGCATTCGGGAAGGTCGAAATCTCGTCGTGAGGAGCATACATGCGCATAATATGGAACGCTGGAGATACCCCTGCTACGACCCGTACGCATGAAACGTACCGGTTTGCGGTTCTCCAAATGGTACCTCAGCTGATGGTCGTTGAGTGATTTCAAGTGACTGATTCATGGTGTGCAGATTGCACTGGCCCTTCCTTTTATTGGAGACCCTACGATATCGCCAGAACTCATGAGCCCTCGACTTCGAGGTCCGGCATGAGAAGAATGGTTTCGTGCACACGGAGGAACGCTCACGACAAGATATTGACCGAAGCCCCCGAGCTCTATATCGGAATGGTGGTCACGGGCGGACGTAGCCGGGTTGAATGCAAGCAAATGGAATGTCATATTCGCACGGTCATATACATCAGGCTGCACTTGCGACGGATACGTCTTTTGCATCTTCGAAATCTCTCAGAAGCTCCGGCCTCTTCTTGAGCTTGCTGACGCGATGTCAGGCGAGGGGACGATGAGCGCAGTAATTTGAAACACACAACAGATCTGAATGCAGATATCTTTTCTTATGTGTAGAATGTGCTATTGCTTGAGTTTGTTCCATGACACTTCTGATGCCATGCCTTTTCACCTATGCTACGTCCGACCGCACCTCACAACAATGCAAAGTTCACTACAAGCTCCTCGTCTACTTCTTCTTGCCCTTCTTGCCTCCTTCATCCTCATCATCACTAAACGCCAACCTCTCCTCCTCCTCCTCCTCATCCCTAATCTTGACCCTCTCAAACTGACTCAAATCAACCTCCACATCACCCTCCTCCAAATACTGCGCATCACTCGCAATCAAATCCTTATTCGTCTCAAACAACTCCTTCCCCGTCAATTTCTTCGGATTCGCATTATTCCTGGCTCCCCTTCCCAACGCTTTCTCCTCAGCGGCCTTCTTCTCAGCAGCGCGGAGTGCCGCCATTTCGACGTCGAATTTCGCTTTCCAGGCGAGGAAGCGTTCGGGTGTGACGACCGTTCCCCGGAATTTCTCCATTTCGGCGTCTTCGATTGCTTGGCGTCTGGCGGCTTCGGCTGCGAGTTGCGCTTCGTGTTTTTGGGTGAGGAGGTTTGCGGCTTCTTCTTGGAGGGTGGAGCATAGTGTGAAGACCATCGCCATACCCATGTTCTCCTCGCCCACTTCCTTTAGTTTACCTTCCAGCACTCTGTAATCACTGTCGTCAAACTCCGGATCATCCTGCTTGTTCTCGTCCTCGTCCTCATCCTCATCCTCCTCCCTCTCATTCGGTATCGACCCAACCTTCAACTCCGGCAGGGAATCAGACGGATAATCGGGCGTATACCGCACCTCCAAGACTGCAGACGGCGGATTGGGACTCGAAGTGAGATCGTTGAGGGGGAGTGTGATGACGAAATGTTGGTCGCTGTGCAACTCCAGTTCTTCCGGGTAGATTGATTGGAGGACTTCGAGTTCTTGTTCTTGTTCGGCTTTGTTTTCTTCGGACATTGTAATTGTATCTGATTGAGGTGTAGGAGGCGGTGTGAGCTCTCTGGACTTTTCCGGGTTGGGCCTGTAACGTCGACGTCGGTCGTCGATGCAAAGGTTAACCTGGAGTTCGAGCTTCGGTTGTGCCTGGATTAATCTTGCGGTGAATCGTAAAAATTAATAAATTCAATATTAAAAAACTCCAAACCTAACCCAGCCGTAGCTATAGAGTGATCAAAAAAGTGTAGAGTCCTTTCCAAAGGTCCATGATGCGTCTAGCCCCATCCTCGTAGCTCTGCCATCTTGTATCGTTCCATAAGCCGTGCAATTGCAATCCATCTCCCCGTTTATCAATATTCTGCGCCCTCTTTCTCACATCCATCGTCATACTTCTCCCGTCCCCAAAGCTTGACAGCGTCACTGACCCCCCTCTAAAACCTCAATGACTCTCCCAACCCTCCTCCTAACCTCCCCACTCTCCTCCAGCACACAAACATTAACCGCCTCAACCAACCTCTCCACCAACTCCCTGCCACCATCCTCAACAACCTCGCTCGCTTCCTCCACTCTTGCTAATAACGCCTTTAACGGGCCCTCCAATTCGGACGTTGACGAAGAAGGGAGACCAGGGAGAGTTTGAGGGGTTGGAGGGACAGAATCATACCCTTCGTCACTACCACCGGGACGGCGGGGGGCGTGAGTACTTGTGGGCGCGAGTAAGGACTCGAAAGACGGGGAGGGGTATTCGTCGGTTGGGGTGAAGTACTCCGATCGAGTGCTGGTTGCAGCACTCATGGTACTCACTGCGCTGTCACCCCTCCGCATCGGTGGTGGCGCCGGGAACAAGTTCAACAGATCATCGTTCCCGTTCCCGTTCTTGGTCTGCGATTGGGAAGACGGACGTCTTGGTGTACCCTCGGCTGAACGTGGGTGGATGAGGAGGGATGGTGATGAGGAGTTGCGGCGGGAGAGGGGAATGGTGGAGCCAGATGATGTACGGTGAATGAGGGATGGGCGGCGTGGTGTCGAGTTTTGTGACGACGCTGATGACAACGACGTCGAGCGAGCGCCGATAAGAGGCGAAGCTGACATTAGGCGCCCCGGTGGTGATAAAACACGTTGTGTAGGTGACGCAGTCCCCGGACGCCGAGGTGCAGGCGCAAGAGGTGACAGCGACGACCGTCTTCCAGAAACCGTAGGCGATAACACGTTAGGCGTCGGCGATGCTGTACTTGAACGCGCAGGCGAAGAAGGACATATAGGCGCTGCCGACAACCGCCGCGACCCGCTCAACATCCTCTCCCTCAAATTCCTCAAGTCACCCGCTAAGCGCCTCATATCTTCCGGTGTAGTCCCCTCGCTCTTTCCTGTAACGGCTTTCGGTGTCGTATCTCCTGAAATCTCATCAACCCCCGTCGCTTCCGTAACACTCCGTAACCTCAAACTCCCTCGCATGCCCGCACCCGCACTCGAAGGCCGACTCCCATTCCCAATCTCCATAGCTCCATTCGCACTAACACTCCTCATTCTTTCCCCAGTCGGCACGAACAACGTACTCCGCGCCTGCTCCAACCGCGCATTCATAGCATGTAATCTCTTCTGCGCGACTCTCAGCCTCTGCTCCGCCGCACAACTCAACGAGAACGGGGTCATCGCTCCAGTACTCCTCCCATCATCTTCATCGTCGTCGTCGTGCTCGGAATCGGTTGTCGATGTTGGCGATGGTGAGCGTCGACGGAGATGTGAGACGGATGCGACGTGACGGATTCGCGGTGGTGTTTGGCCGGCTGATCGGGCGATTGCGAGGGCGGAGGGTGCACGGCGCGTTTGTAGCGAGCTCGATGGTCTAGGCAGTAACGATGGCGATGTCTTCAGCGAAGACAAAGAGGTAATTCGTCTCGGCAAACGCGAAGCACCCTGCATCACCGGCGTCCCAGGTCGCGAGCCATTGACCGGCAGCGCCAAGCTTGTCACCGTATTCTCCGACGTAGTGACCTCCTCTAGGCTCGTCGACTCCATTCTAGACAATACTTCGGGAGATACGATGGTGTGGTGTTTTGTTCATCTACGCACAGCTCTCTGCGCAGCATGACAGCGGCTTGCATCAGTGGACGACGACGACGCGGACAACACTTCGCGTACACCAACAACCCCAAACCCAAGATGTCTCCATCAACCCCCTACGCCGAATCCTCAACCGCCTTCCCCATCTTCGCACTCGCCTGGTCATCCAACACCACCCTCCTCCTCGCCGGAGGCGGCGGCGCGAGTCGGAGTGGTGTCGCGAATAGGCTCGATATCCGGGAGTTGAAACCCCTAACAAAAGAGGGAGAGGGAAAGGGGGCAGAAGGGGAGGTGAGGTTGGAGAGTGTGGGGGAGTATGTGTTGAGTCGGGAGGAGGATGCGCCGATGTGTTTGGATGTGAACGACGAGGTAGGTTCTTCATTGTCGACGCCAACATGCGCTCTTTTTGGTACTGATAATGGGGGTATGTAGGGTGTTATTGCTACGGGGATTAACGCGAAAAATGGACCAAATGAGCATTTGAGACTGTTTAAGCTAAAGGCGAACACGATTGAGGAAGACGGACGGAAACAGCTCTTCAAGGCGCCCGAGAATGGGGACGGTGACGACTACCAACGCGTGGCGGTGTACAACGCTTCCGGGTCACTCCTTGCATCAGCGAGTACAGACGGTTCACTCGCGGTGGTCAACATTCCCGATCGGAGCGTCGCTTGGACGAGTGGAGAACCTGGACAGGAGATCTACGATGCGGCATTCTCGTGGCCAGAAGCCAACGAAAAGGAATCCCACACAGCTGCTGCAGAGTTATTCGCGTACGTCACTCCATCGACGCTCTACCTCCACAACGCCCCAGACGGGAAACTCATCCGTACCATATCTCCCTCCTCATCCTCCAAACCCGCACAATTCCGGTGTGTCCGGTTTCTCCCCCGCCGACGACTTCTCTCCGGCGGCAAAGTCGCGATGACGGGCGCGGTTATGGTAGCAGCACTCAACTCGAAACCGAGTGGGAGCGCATGGATCGTCCGATACACCCCCGGCGGGGCGGGTGTCGAGCGAACCCAGAAGCTACGTAGTTCGGTGACGTGTATGGATGTTGCCTCAACGGGTACAATCGCAGTCGCTTGTGCGAATTTGTCGATTCATGTGCTGAGTCCTACGTTGGTGCCGTTGAGGAGGGTGCAGCAGGCGCATTCGTTTCCGGCGACGTGTTTGAGGTGGAGGCCGGAGGGGGGGTTGGTTGCAAGTGGCAGTGTTGATGCGAGGGTTAGGGTTTGGGAGGTGGAGGGGGGGAGGTCGAGTGCGATGACGGTTTTAGTGGCGGTGTTGGTGTTGGTGGTGCTGGTGCTGGTGGTGGTGGTGGTGGGGATGTGGTGGTTCTTGGTGAAGACCGAGCCAGTTGCGCCTGCTGCGGCATCTCGAAGTCTGTTGTTGGCACTTGCGGCGACCTCGGCTGGAGTTGTGATCGCTTATGTGCTCCTCGCGTCCAAGAAGAGCACTGATGTGAAAGGGCGGGTCAAGGCATAGCGTAGCTTCACCAATACGATCCTCAGTAACTCAATGTGTAGGACTCGTGCGCAAACGTTATGGCAACCCCCGAGCGAGGTATAGCTGTCGCATGCGCGGGCGGGCGGGGTGTGCGGGTTCCTGCGTGCCTCCGATATGGTGACGTTATGCCCTCCAAGGACACAACCACCACCACCATGTCAAACAAACCACCGACGAATTTGATCCAGGACTGGTCATCCAAGCTCATCGGCAAAAAGATCACTGACTCCGTCCGTCCCTCCCTCTTCGCTCATCACCTGCGTGTGCTAATCCGTCGTCGTGTGAGTAGGGCTTTCCCAAAGGTGATTTACCACAGAAGAGCAGAGTTGTGGAGCCCGGATCGTTCCTCACGAGAGACTTCCACGAGGATAGGTAGGTGTCTTGACCGTATATCACTTTAGGGGTGTATTGATCGCGGTATGTACAGGTTGAATGTGCATGTTGATGGGAGTGGGAAGGTTACGCACTTGACGCAGGGTTGAATACGGAGGGTTATCTTGGAATGAATGAAGTTATGAATGCACCCTGTTTGTTATCTACCCTGTCATCCTTCTTTCTCACGTGAGGCCAGGCACGACAGGCACCCTGCATACGCGCTCTCTCCAAAATTTTGGGTGACGTCCAGCAATCCTCCGTCATTTTACTCGCGCTTCTCCATCGATCCGTCTCAGATTCAGTCACAAACATCTTTTCTCATATTACTTCCGTCTGTGCAACTTTGAGCTACGATGTCCGCTCTCCCTGCTCAAGCTCCCCCGAATATCCCTCAGGAAACATATACCGAGATCACGTCCCTCCTCAGCCGCGCACGGGATGCGTTGACTGAGCTCTCACTCCCCGAATCCCTCCAGCTCGCGACACAAGCCTGTCAACTCCTTCCCAATGCCTGTATATGGACGGCGCCACTCGACTTCCTGGGTGAAGTAATGGTCGAAAACGGCGATCTGGATAGCGCGAGACGAGTTTTCGGGGAGAGCGTCAAGCGGAATGGAGAGGGCTGGGAGAAATATTTATGGCTGGGACAGTTGAGTGAGGAGGGTGGCAGGGAGGCTTTAGGGTGGTTCGAGCGCGGTGCTGCGGCGTTGACTTCACAACTCCAATCCCTCGATGCGCAATCCGAGGGTGCGAAGGAGAAAGAGGACGAGTTGAGAGCGAAGTTGGCGAGTGCGTGGTGTGGGTGCGCAGAGTTGTATATGACTGATCTGTGTATGGAACCCGAGGCGGAGGAGCGGTGTGAAGCATACACCGCACGCGCACTCGAAGCACAACCAGGAAACTCGGAGGCCCTACAAACGTTGGCGAGTATGCGGTTGAGTCAACAACGTGAGGAGGACGCGCGGGCGGCGTTGAGGGAGAGTGTGGCGGGGTGGTTGCCTGAGGCCTCGATCGAGGGTACAGGAGTTGTGCGGGCACCTGGGGCGGACTTGAGAGAACCCCCGGCGTATCCTGCACGAATCTCGTTGGTAAGGTTGTTGATGGAGTCAAACCTCCTCGCACTCTCACTCGCAGTCCTCGAATCCCTCCAGAAAGAAGACGACCAGATCGTTGATTTGTGGTACCTCTACGGCTGGTGTTACTTTCTCCAAGGCCAGCGTGCCGCAGAAATTGGTGATGAGGAGAAGAAGAGGGAGAGTTGGGAGGATGCGAGGGAGTGTTTGGAGGTTTGTGGGAAGATGTATAAGCAACTTGAGTGGGATGATGCGGGGATTCTGGAGCATGTTGGGGAGTTGGTTGGGGTTATTAATGGGGAGGTGCCGGCTGTGGGGAAGGAGGAGGAGGAGGGATGGGATGAGGAGGAGGAGGAGGAGTGGGAGAGTGAGGATGAGCAGATGGAGGGGTAAATCTGAAGAGGTTAGGGAGGGGGATAGATCTAGGAAAGACCTCGGAGTGGAAACGAAAAGGAATTTCCTGAGTTATATGACGCAAATTTTGTCCTCTCTCTCAAGATAAAAGCCCTGAATCTGAACCTCGAGCTTCGGGCCTCTCGCGGCCCATTGAAATGACCGAACGCAGAACAGCCTCGTACAAACCTGTGAATACTTCTGAAGTTGTTTGATAATTGTAAATGCAGTATTCACAAACCTCTCCCCCTCATAAGCGACCTCACGTGACATGACCACCGAGACACCGAAATGTTGGAAGATCTCCAAGCGACCCCGACTCAGAGAACAATCGCAATTAGGGAACATGTCCACAAAACCCAACCCAAACCGGGCCCTAACCCACTCCCAATCCCTCCTCTTCCGCGAAACCCTCCAACACTACGAACACAAACGCTACCGCCAAGCTCTAAAATGTATCGACACAATCCTCCGACGTTCTCCAAACCACGGCGAAACCCTCGCCATGAAGGGCCTGTGTCTCAACGCCCTCGACCCGGTGAATCGGAAAGAGGAGGCGTATGAGTTGGTGAGGAAGGGTGTGAGGTGTGATTTGACGAGTCATGTTGTTTGGCATGTGTTTGGGCTGTTGTGGAGGAGTGACAAAAACTACGAGGAGGCGAGTAAGTGTTATACACAGGCGCTCAGGTTCGATCCGGATAATCATCAGATTCTGCGGGATCAGGCGTTGTTGTTGAGTCAGCTGCGAAAATGGAACGAGGTCATCCCGATTCGGACAAAGATCTTGGAACAGAACTTGGGGTTGAAGAGTTCGTGGTTGGCGTTGGCTGTGGCGACGTATATGAAGGGAGACTACAATGCTACACTCAAGACACTCGATTCGTTTCTTACGTCTATTAAGGAGGAGCCTGAGGCGGGTGATTACGAGCATTCCGAACTCCTCCTTTTCCGTGCGCGGGTTTGTGCTCAGTCCGGGGATGTCGAAGGTGCGCTGGAGTGGCTGGGGCAGAAGGAAGCGGAGGGGAGGATTGTTGATTATTTGAGTGCGACGGAGTTGCGGGCGGAATGGCTCGAATCCCTCGGCGGTAATGAGGAAGCCGCGGCGATTTACACCTCCCTCGTCGATCGGAATCCGGATCACAAGTCTTACAACACGTCTCTCACACGCACGCTTGGTATGGACGACTCCGACACTGCCGCTCTCCTTCGCCATTACGATGCTTTGAGTACGAAATACCCCCGCGCAGACCTTCCCCGACGACGACCCCTCGAGTTCCTGAGCGCGGATCATGTGGAGTGGAGGGCGAGGTTGGAGGCGTACACCAAGAGGATGTTGGAGAAGGGTGTTCCGTCCGCTTTTGCGCAACTCAAGCCGCTCTGTTCCGATCCCGCTAAACGCAAAATCGTTGGAGAGATGCTCGAGGCCTTTTTGGAGAAGGAGGGGGAGGAAGAGGTGCCGACGACGGTGTTGTGGACGATGTATGTCCTTGCGCAGTTTTGGGATTATTGTGGACAACATAAGAAAGCGCTCGGGGTATTGGAGAAGGCGATTGAGCATACGCCTACCCTCCCCGAACTGTATCTCATGAAAGCAAAGGTCCTCAAGCATCTGGGTGCGCCCTATGCCGCGTCCGAAGCCTCCGAGGCGGCTCGTGCCCTCGACTTGCAGGATCGCTTCGTCAACGTCAAGAGCGTACGATACTTACTCAGAGCTGGAAGATGGGACGAAGCCCTCAACACCGTATCCCTCTTCACCAAAAACGACGTCCCAGGCGGTCCCATCGGCGACCTCCACGACATGCAAGCACTCTGGTACCTCGCCCACGACGCCCGCTCAAACATCTCGCACGCGCGCTACGGCGTCGGTATGAAACGGTGGCGACAAGTGGAGGGGGTATTGGGGGTTTGGGCCGACGACGAGTTTGATTTCCATGGGTATTGTGCGCGGAAGGGGACTGTGTGGGATTATGTCGGGTTGTTGGGGTGGGAGGATGGGATGAGGGGGAGTACGGGGGTTTATGGGGAGGCTTGTAGGGGGTTGGTTGAGGTTGCGTGTTTGTTGAGTGAGAGGCCGGAGGGGAGGGTTGGGTTGTCTAAGGAGGTGTTGATGGATTGGGAGGGGATGGGGGAGGCGGAACGGGGGAAGGCGGTGAAGAAGGCGAAGAAGAGGGTGCTTGAGCGGGTGAAGAAAGCGGAGAAGGCGGCTGTTGTGTTGAGTGAGAAAGATGGGGAGAAGAAGGAAGAAGCTAAGGTCGTTGATGACGAGGGTGAGAAGAAGAAGGTTGATGATGATCCCCGTGGTGATAAGTTGATGTTGAGTGAGACGCCGTTGGAGGATGTGGAGAAGTACCTTAAGGGGTTGGAGATTTACTGTCCGCGGGATGTAAGGACGTGGGTTGCGGTGTTTGAGTGGTGTTCGAGACAGCAGGTTTGGGTACGTGCGGTGGAGGCACTCAGAAAGGCTGTTGAAATTGACCAGCACAACGAACGTGTCCAGGAGTGTTTGGTTAAGTGGCGGCATGCGGACGTTGCGGAAACTGATCCCGCACTCGAAACCATTCTACCCGATTCCACCGACCTCGCGTCGTTCATCGAGTCTTCTTTCCCCGGTACTTCAGCGGGGTTGTTGGCCGCCGCCCAGTCATACCACCTCATCTCCTCCACCGACAAAGCATTTGAAACCCTACTCAAGATCGTTGAGGTCGACGGGGTGAAGGCTGGTGATCTTGTTAAGGGATATGAGTTGGTGAGGACTTGGGGTGGGGATGTGGAGGGGTATGTAAGGAAGGCGGAGGAGAGGGGGTGGGATATGGTTGAGGCCTGGAAGAAGACAGAGAACGGTGTTGACGCTTAAGCTTAGGGGATGGAAGGGGAGAGGGTAAAAAACGATTTCGGGTTGTGGTATATAGATTGAAGAGGTAATCATGCGTTCCGCGGCTCAACCTTCCCATGATTCCCCGCACATGTCGACAGGTGACGAGTCAACCACGTCCACCCTCCGTCTACAAATCCCATCCTCTCCCATCCATCCATTCTTCCATCTTTTCCATACAACGCCAGGGATCAATGAGCTTAACACACACACACCAATTCGGCCCCGATCGCGACGCTGATCCATCCCCCCAACCTTCCGACCGCACATCCACTCGCCCCACCTCCATCGACACCGGCACCCCGCCCATCAACCCCCGCCGCTTCCACAAACGCACACCAACCGGCCTCAGCAAACGCCGCCCCTCCATCTCCGCCGCCGAAGACGCCGCCCTCGAATCCATCGACAACCTCTGGAAGTCGCTATCATTGACGCCATATTGGTCCACGAGTCCCGAATTTCAAAAGGATTTTATCAGGCATGTCGAGACGTCTCTCGCTCATTCCGCGCTTCTCGGGGTAAGGGGGGTGGATATCTGGACAGCTTATTTCGCGACGAGTTTGGCATTGCGGGATCGTTTGATCCTTCATTGGAATATGACGCAGCAGGCGCATACGAGGGTTGATCGGAAGAGGGTTTATTATCTCTCTTTGGAGTTTTTGTTGGGGAGGACACTCTCGTCTACACTCACCAACCTCCACCTCCAACCACTCCTCGCCAAAGCACTCGCGGATTTGGGGTTGGATCTTGCGCAGCTCGGGGATGCGGAGCCTGATGCAGCTCTTGGGAATGGCGGGCTGGGACGGTTAGCGGCGTGTTTCCTCGATTCACTCGCGACGCTGAATTATCCGGCCTGGGGGTACGGCGTCCGTTACGACTACGGAATCTTTCGGCAGGAAATTGGGGGGGAGGGGGAACAAGTCGAGGTTGCGGAGGGTTGGCTGAGTAGTGGATACCCGTGGGAAGTCCGTCGCGAGGATGTCCGCGTCCTCGTCCGCTTCGGCGGCTGGGTCGAAGATGTCGGGGCTGAGGAGCGGGAGAGGGAGGAGATGTCGAAGGAAGCGAGGAGGTGGGTTGGTGGGGAGGAGGTTTGGGCTGTTGCGTATGATGTGCCTATTCCGGGGTATGTTCCCACTGAGGGGAACCACCCGAATCACACGACGAATAACCTGAGGTTATGGTCAGCCAAACCCGCGATCGAATTCGACTTCCAACGCTTCAACCGCGGCGAATACGAAGAATCCGTCCGCGACGCACAACGCGCCGGTACCATCTCCGCAGTCCTCTACCCAAACGACAACGTCTACGTCGGAAAAGAGCTTCGGCTCAAACAACAATACTTTTGGATTCGTGCGTCGCTTTACGACATCCTCCGCCGGTTCAGGAAGACGGAGAGAGGGTGGGGAGAGTTACCAAGGCAGGTTGCGATTCAGTTGAATGATACGCATCCGACACTGGCTGTACCGGAGTTGTTGAGGGTACTTGTGGATGAGGAGGGGATGGCGTATGAGGAGGCGTGGCCGCTTGTTGTGGGGGTGTTTGCGCATACGAATCATACTGTATTACCTGAAGCACTTGAGAGGTGGGAAGTCGGGATGATTCAGCGATTGCTGCCGAGGCATATGGAGCTGATTTATCTCATTAATTGGCACTTTCTCTCGGATGTGTCGAAGAAGTTCCCGGATGACCGCGAGTTGCTGGGGAGAGTGAGCATCATCGAGGAAGGCCACGTCAAAATGGTGAGGATGGCGCATTTGGCGGTGGTGGGGAGTCATAAGGTCAATGGGGTTGCGGAGTTGCATAGTGATTTGATCACGAAGACCATCTTTAAGGATTTCGTGAGAGTCTTTGGGAGGGATAGGTTTTTGAATGTGACGAATGGGATTACGCCGAGGCGGTGGTTGTATCAGGCGAACCCTGGCCTCACCGCGCTCATTCAGTCGAAGATTGGGACAAAGTTTTTGACGGACCTCACTGCGCTTCATGAACTTGGGCAGTACGCTACAGATAAGGAGTTTGGGAAGAGGTGGAGGGAGGTGAAGTATCGGAATAAACAGCGTCTCGCCGCCCATGTCCTGGAAGTCTCAGGTATCGCGCTCAATTGTGATGCGTTGTGGGATGTTCAGGTAAAGCGTATACATGAATACAAACGCCAGACACTGAATATCTATGGTGTCGTATCTCGGTGGTTGAGGTTACGCGCCATGTCCCCCGCCGAGAAGAGGAATGTCGTACCACGCGTCTGCATTTTTGGTGGAAAGGCTGCGCCGGGGTATAGGATGGCGAAACTGATTATTAAGTTTATTAATGCTGTTGCGAGGGTCGTTAATGCTGATCCGGAGGTGGAGGGGTTATTGCAAGTCGTCTTCGTGCCGGATTATAACGTCAGTAAAGCAGAGCTGATCATCCCCGCCAACGACATCTCCGAACACATCTCCACAGCCGGCACCGAAGCCTCCGGAACCTCGAATATGAAGTTCGTCCTCAACGGTGGACTCATCATCGGGACGGTCGATGGCGCGAATGTCGAGATTGTTAGGGAGATTGGGGAAGAAAACATCTTTTTGTTTGGGAATTTGGCGGAGGATGTGGAGGATCTGAGGTTTGCGCATCGGTATGGGAAGGTGAGGATGGATCCGGGGTTGGAGGTCGTTGTGAGGGAGATTGAGAAGGGGACTTTTGGGGATGGGAGGGAGTTTGGGGAGTTGGTGGAGGCGGTTAGGGGGGATCGGGATCATTATTTGATCAGTGATGATTTTGGGGCTTGTTCGTCCCTACCCTGCCTGCATCTTGCGATGATGGCTAATGATGTGATGACTAGATTTGCATGCCCAGGATTTGGTGGATGAGGCTTATCGCGACCAAGCTGGATGGACGCAGAAGTGTATCACCGCAGTCTCGAAGATGGGATTTTTCTCCAGGTATGTTAGCATGGACACGCAGGTTGTAACGCACCGGCTAACCAGTCACACAGTGATCGTTCGATACGCGAGTATGCGGAGAAGATTTGGGAGGTGGAGCCGGTTGATGTGAATGATGGGGTGGACGACGACTGAGAGTACCAGGTAGAGACGGAACGTGCGAAATGTTCCTTGTTTGAGAGCCAGAGAAGAAGAGAGTGAGAAGATGAAGTGGGAGAGGAGAATTCCAGAGGTTATATCACTTATACCGTCTATTCCGAGTTTGCTATAGCTTCAATGTTGATTTCTGTTTTGTTCACCGACACCGTTGCGAGCGCAGTACAGATATTTTGTCTGCGTTCCAATTGAAGTCAAAGCTTCTGAATTGTCCTCTAAAAAGATGAATGTTCGCACAGAAATACCTTCCATTGATCCTCTTTATCATCACGCGAAGTCATCGGACGGCTATCGATCCGCGGCGGCCCCGCACTTTCACGTACCGAGCGCCCTGCAAGACCCTACCAAGTGAGCAGACCTAGAAATCCTCCCAGGCAAGCAATCGTACGAAGACAACCATGACAACACCTCTCATCGAGACTCCCCTCCTCACCCTCGCCCCATCCACCATCAACCCCGCAATCCTCCACCTAACCCTCCACTCACCCCCCGTCAACTCCCTCACCGCTCCCCTCTGGCGCGCCATCCTGGATGCCCTCACGCTCGCCGAATCAACCTCCTCCGCACACGCCCTCATCATCTCCTCCGCCCTCACCAAACCCGTCTTTTCGGCCGGAAATGATTTGCGGGAGTTGTATGCGCCCATGACGACAGAAGCGAGGTATACCGAGTACTGGGTCCTGCAGAATGAGTGTTTGGCTAGGTTGTATGGGACGAGGTTGTTTGTCGTTGCGGCGGTTGGGGGAGCGTGTCCGGCGGGTGGGTGCGCGATTGCGATGTGTGCGGATAGGAGGATTGCGACGAGGGATTTGTCGATTGGGCTTAATGAGGCTATGCTCGGGATTGCGGTGCCGGGGTTTTGGCATAAGCTGATGGAGACGCTCGTGGGGAGGAGGACTGCTGAACGCGTCTGTACGATGGGAACGTTCATGAATGGGGACGAAGCACTCGCCTCGGGACTTGTCGACGAACTCGTCGCATCACGTCCGCTTCTCCTCACCCGTGCGGAGGAATTGTGCACCGCAGCCGTCGCCGTTCCCGCGACAGGCCGTGCAGGGACGAAGCAGAGTTTTAGGGGGGGGGTTGCGTGTGAGTGGGGGAGGAGGGAGAGGATTTTGGCTGAGGCGAAGGGGAATTGGAGGGAGCTTGAGAAAGGGGAGTTGCAGGGGGCGTTAGGGGGGGTTATGAAGAAACTTGGGTTGATTGGGAAGAAGAGTAAGATTTGATTGGACGGGATGAGGCAAGTGTACGATATCGTTGATGTTGGCGGAGTGTATAAAGGTGGGAGAATAAGTGAGTGGGCTTGGAGATAGTTTTTCTTGTGTAGATGTGGATATCAATGATACTGTTTGTTACATTGCTTCATCTGCGAGTGCTTCATGGCTGTGGGAAAAGTCCGTCTCGGACCCATAAACATTCCTCCCCGAGACTCGTGTCAGTGACGAACGATATACCCTTTGGAAGCTACTGCGAACGATATTGTATTAGTGTTTTCTTTCTTCGAATATCTCATGGGGTGTTGGTGTCTACGTTACACGTACGTCTCCTGCAGCCCCACATCATCGACGACCCCCAATTAATCCCTTCACAACACTTCCTCACTTCACCGGTAATCCAACTACGCGACAATACCGTACAGTATGATCTCCCCAGACCGCGACACCTCCACGAACAAAGACGACTCCATGGACCTCGACCTCGACATCGAACACGATGACGCTCATGTTCATGCTCATACCGTCGGGCACATGAGTCCCTCCTCACCGCCTTCATCTGAGAGCGATATTGATTTAGGTGCGGATGAGCAGGAGCATGGCGAGCGGGAGGCGCAGTTCGATTTTGGGGATCTGGATGTGGGTCAGGGTGTTGGGAGCGAGGAGAGTGTTGGCTTGAGGGAAAGTGCAAGTATCGTTTCAAACTTTGGTTCGGGTGAGGTATGTCATAACCATCCCAACCCTTTACATCTTACCAGTGTATGCTAACCGCGAGAGGGTCTGGACAGGCTAAGCTAACCCCGACCCGGCACAGTACGAAGAGTGGACAAAGTTACGGACAAGGACAGCAGGGACAGGGACAGAAACAAGGACAAGGGGATAGGAAGAGGATGGAGGCTGAGATGGATAACCTGCTTGATAAGGGCTGGAGGTGGGGTTTGGGTGAAGGAATTAGGGCGGATGAGGTTGAGGGGTGGTAGGAAGTGTGCGGTGAGCGGAGGAGGCACGGGTGATTGTTGCGTGAGGAGGAGGAAGGAGAGTGTATGAGTAACTCGGCATTCTTATACCCAAGGTTCGAATTGAGATTCATCCATTGCATACGCATACACCGGTGCACAGCCAGAGTCGGCACCCAACACGGGCAATGTCGAAGAGTACGAAAGCCCCGGCTATGCTTACTCCTTCTCGCTGTTCGTTTTCTAATAAAATCATACATACCGGTACCTTTGATCAACCTTATCTGGAAAATCGAGGCGGGAGATCGACGGCATCTCGGCACAACACTCCTCCGAATGCCGAGCTTGGCTGCACGCTTACATAACCTCCAAAACCTCCCCACAAAAGTCCTCGAGAGAAATAAAACGGCACGGACCTCCCCCTTGATCCTCGATCCATCATTAAAATGTCCAAGTACAACAAGCTCAACGAAAAGAAGGTCGTTATCATTGGCGGTTCCTCCGGTATCGGCTTCTGCGTCGCCGAGGCCTGTCTCGAATTCGGTGCCTCCGTCGTGATCGCTTCCTCCTCTCAACCCCGTATCGACTCTGCTCTCGAGCGTCTTTCCTCCCCCAAAGCTACCGGATACGCAATCAACCTCAAATCCGCCACTACCGAGCAAGAACTCGAGTCCCTCTTCGAGAAGACCGGTAAGATCGACCATTTGGTCTGGACGGCGGGTGATGCCCTCCCCAATATGTCCCTCGATGGGTTCGCGAAGGATTCGCTCGCGCCTGCATTTGATATCAGGTTCACGGCGTTCGTGTTGGCTGTGAAGGTTTTGACTGGGAAAAAGTTGATCAGCGAGGGTGGATCAATCACTTTCTCCTCCGGTCTCGCGGGCGCGAAGCCACAGCCGGGATGGTTCCTCACCTCCGCACTCTGTGGCGCGAATTTCTCACTTGCGTCGGGACTTGCCGTCGAGTTGTCTCCTCTCCGTGTACGTGTTAACTGCGTTTCTCCCGGTGCGGTGTTGACCGAGCTCTGGGATGGACTTCCGAAGGAGGCGAGGGATGGGTTGGTTGCTGGGGTTGGGCAGGCGGCGTTGACGGGGAGCGTGGGGATGCCGGAGGATGTTGCGCAGGCGTATTTGTATGCGATGAGGGATGGGAACTTGACGGGGCAGGTTATTGAGACGGATGGTGGTATTAGATTGAGGTAAAGGCGTGATTGGGGGCGTGTACGATAGTATTGGAGAATCTTATTCGTCTTTGCCATTCACGAACAAAGTACAGAGTGCCTCTCACGGGATAGAGAACACAACGCTACACTGGGAGCTTCACTCACATTAGAGGTTTTGTGAATGTCCCAAACGATCTGCTACTGTGGCCTCGGTTGAATACATTTGGCTGTCATTGTCCAAGGCGTACCGGTATATGCGTGGGAAATTATGAGCGGCCGGGTTCTGCCACACGAAGCAACCAGAAAGTTGCGGTTTCTCTCACAGAGTGGAGACGTATGCTCAACCCTAACAGATAGGTCCTGGCAAGCATAGCAACCGTCAATAAACCCACACAAATGCCTTTGCCGGAAAGGGCTTAGTGTCATACACCACCCGTAACGTAGACAAAGACTTCTTCGGACCTCGATACCCCTGAGCCCAACACCCAGCCATGACACGAATACAGTTGTTATCCGACCTACACCTTGATCTACATACAAGCTATGAATGCGAAATCCCAGTCACTGCCCCTACACTGCTGATATGCGGGGATATCGGTCGGGCAAATGATTCCCGTTACACGGTCTTTTTGTCGTCTCTAGCAGAGAGAAGAGCAACAGGGGAGGGCTGGGAGAGGATTCTCGTGGTTCTAGGGAACCACGAACCCCTCGCATCGAGCTGGGACCAGGCGAGAGCCGTGATCGAAGCCGTCGCGGCCGAAAGTGCGAAGAACGGAGGAAGTGCCGTGGAGATCATGTGGCGGCGTCGAGTCGACATCGACGAACGAACGACTGTGTTAGGGTGTACCCTATTCTCCAACATTCCACCCGATAAGCGCCAGATCGTCGAGGACCGCATGCCAGAATTCGGACTTGTCGAGGGGTGGACGGTGGATAAGCATAACGCTGAGCACGAGGAGGAAGTACGGTGGTTCCGGCGAGAGATTGAAAAGTGCAGGAATGAGGGAAGAAAGTTAATTGTCGCTACGCATCATGCGCCGCTGGTGGAAGGGACGAGCCCGGAGAGATATGAGGCTAGTCCGCATGTGAGCGGGTTTGCCACGGATGTCTTGTGCTGCAGTGACGACAGCGATAGTCATGGCTATCAAGCAGAGAGTCTTGGCTGGGAAGGTGTTGATGTCTGGGCATTTGGGCATACGCACAAGAATGTGGACATGATAGTCGGTGGCATCAGGGTTGTGAGTAATCAACGGGGAGGGAGGCACCCATCAGAGCCCGAGGGCACTTGGGATCCGGGATATGTTGTCCAGGTTTGAAAGAAGGAATATAGGGGAGGCTTAACAGATGTCGGCCTTGAGTGATGAAGGTCATGAATTGAAGAGAGACCGTGGCATGTGGACGAAGAAGGACAGAAAGAGGCGAAGCCTTTGAGGATCCAGGCTGAGCAAAGTGGTCGGGAACAGAGAAGGCGGAGAAATATGGAGGTGACAAGTTGAGAGTTCCATGGAAATGAACTTTGCAAGTGCAGGCCTCGTTCGCGAGCCTCAATTGGCAACCGATCATGAAGGGCCCGGGTTTCGAATTCAGCTGTTCGGCAATGTGCGAAGGGACGCACGGCTTAAGGTATAGAATGAAAAGAACTTCATAGCTTTATAAATCCTGAATACGTGACACAATACATGTCTGAAGAGGCACGTGCACCTACACCGGGAACACCAGGACAGTTGGCCACAGGGCGTGCCGCAGCAGCAGAGACGACAGAGTCTGGTGGGACCATGCAGTCGGGGCGGAGGGTCCCCGTTGGGGTTCAGGCACAGCCTCAGGCTCAGGGAATTGTTCAGCAGGGATATCCTCAGCAGCCTCAGCAGGCTCAGCAACAACAGTGTTGTTTATCCTCCACCACCCCAAGGACAGGGGCAGTGGGAGGATGTTGTCGAGGTTTTGTGCATGTAGGAGGAGTAGTGTGTGGTAGAGTCGGATGACTGGTAATAGAAGAAGGGTTTTCGAGGGAAGAGAGAAATTTCACGGTTCGCCCGTCTCGGGTCTCATGGTCTTTCCAATGTTCGCAATCCCTGGCAGATACATGTACATACGTCCCGGCGTCATGATCACCGCACGTACGTCCAGCCACTCCGACGAGCGCAAGTCCAACAAAGAACCAACCAATTGACCGCGAATCAAGCCCCAATGACTTCGAATACCGTACGTATAATTTCGGTCCGGATCAATCCTCTGGCATCGAATACTCACCGCATTCCAGGAATCAGCATTCCGCTCCGGCCTCTCCTCCTTAGGTTGGGACCGACAATCGGATCAATTACCTCCGCCGACGACTGCGTCGACGAATGAGGGATGGGGAAGTAGATTACGAGGGATGGTACCACATGGAGCGAGGGATTACCTGCCGATTGGGGCAGAAGAGGAGGATCAGGGTTGGTTTGGGATTAGGTTGAGTCGGTGGGATAGGTGAGTTTGCGCAATCTGACATGCTGAGCAGGGATGGGGTTTACGAGGCTCTGCTCGGGAGCGTGTTTTTGAGGATTGAGGCTAATCGTGTGGCATAGGTTGCTGATCTTTGGAGCGTGTATCCTTGGTGCAGCGGTATGTTTCTTGGTCGCGTTCTTGATGATGCCCGTGTTGGTCCTAAAGCCGAGAAAGTACGTCTTTCCAACCCTTTCCCATCGCATTGACTGCTGCGTACTGGCATACGTCACGTTACGGAGCTGGCCGGTGGGAACGATCCCATAGAGCAGTAATGGCTGACATGTTCCTACACAGATTCGTCATGCTCTGGACCGTCGGCTCCCTCCTCTTCCTCTCCTCCTTCGCAGCTCTCCAAGGTCCGATCTCATATTTCAAACACCTCTTTTCCGGCTCCCGAATTCCATTCACGGCGACGTACTTCACGAGTATGGTTCTCACCATCTACTTTGCCCTGGGATTGCAGAGTACGATATTGACGGTCGTGAGTGCGGCGGTGCAGGTGGTGTGTTTGGTGGTGTATTTGGTTAGTTACTTTCCGTTTGGAGCGGGTGCTATTCGGTGGGGTGGGAGTATTGTTGCGAGGAGGGTTGGGATTGACTTTTGAGGAGTGAAGCTTGGCTGAGGTCATGAATAAGGGAAGGCGGAGGGAGGATGGATACCAAAGATATCTTATGAGATGGAAATGTCAACGAGGGTGAGCATTTAGCCCGGATCAGGTGTGGCGGCGAGATGAAGGGATCTCATGAGAATGACAAATCACGGCCCACTCATGCCCGGTATGGCCATTAAAGCAGGCGATTGAGAACGTATCTCGGCGGAAATCAAGATGTCAGTTAATTGGCGATAACAGGCCAGGACGATGCATGAATTGCTATCCTATCGCCGTTCAATGCAAGATCGGATGTAATATCGGAACACCGTTCCGCGGCCGATGGACTCTCGCAATCGACGGCCAGATACATCTTTACGTCTAAGTATTCCGTTTCTGCCATTCCTATCTAGCATTCATCCTGTAACAATTACCCGTTGATTCCAAAGGGATTTCCGATCACCTCCGTTCTCCGGTAATTAGGGATCCGCAGTTTGTGCCCTGAATAGACGCCGCGAAAAAGTTTGGCTCTAAGGTGTACGAAAACGCAAGTAACCCTGAACGTGACCACCACCCCCAAATCACCCCTCATATCAAGGTATCGATTCGATCGACCTTTCCAGTTCTCTTCGAGTTCGGTTCGTCTACCTCTTTCCTAACCCCTCGTCGGTACCGTTCGTCTCGAGCTTCGTCTGTTTGTTTCTTGTCGATCCGGGACCGGCGAACTTTCTCTACTTCTTTCCTCCAGCGCACAGCTTTTTTCTTACACAACCCGCAGATTTACCTACACGTTACGGCGATTTTCTCGAATCAGTTTTAGACCAGAACGTACCGTATCGTTTTTCGACTTTACCCATCACATTACCCTCACAAGATCCTTTCAGCTTTCGTCGTTGTTCGTTGAAAGATCATGAACTCAGAAACGACTGCCCAAGACTCTACTGCCGCTGCCCCGGCCGTTGAGGTCCCTATTATCCAGACTGCGTCTTCGACCGCTTCTGTCGAGTCTTCTACCGTCGCTGCTTCTACTGAGTCTTCTGACGACGCTGCTACCGTCAACACCGAGAATGTCGAGGCCGACGCTGCTGCTGAGAAGGAGGAGAAGCCTTTCGTTCCTGCTCCGGCACCAAAGGTCAACATCTGGAAAGTGAGAGCGGAGGAGCTGGCTAAGCGTGCACCGGCGCCTGCTCTTACCGTCGAGGAACCCGTTGAGGAGAAGGTCGAGAAGAAGGAGGAGAAGAAGGACAATGAAAAGAAGGAGAAGAGAGGGAAGAAGGGTAGCAAGTCCAAGAAGGATGATGGTATGGCGCAATTACTCGGTCAATCGGGGCTCAATGCTAATTTTTCGCCTCTAGCCAAGTCTGAAAAGAAGGATGACAAGAAAGACGAAAAGAAGGAGGAGAAGACCGAAACCGCTGCTCCTGCGGAACCTAAGCCCAAGAAGTCCCCTCTAGTCGTCTACGACGAATCTTTGCCAGCCCCTACATCTGTCCCCGGAGCCGCCCTCGCCGCTGCTGCCGATCTCGCATTCGACGACCAGTCTTCCTTCCCCACCATCGACATCGCCAAATCCGCCGACCAAAAAGCGCCAAAGAAGACGAAGAAGCCCACCGCCAAGGCGGACAAGAAGGAGAAGTGGGTCAGTCTTACGCCTACGATCGTGCATGCTACTCCATTGCCGGGTAAGGGACAGAGGATGCGGGAAGGAGCTCAGGGACAACAGCAACAGAGGGGTCAGAGGAGGCAAGGACAGAACAGGGA
Organism: Saitoella complicata NRRL Y-17804; assembly: GCF_001661265.1. Lineage (NCBI taxonomy): Eukaryota > Fungi > Ascomycota > Saitoellomycetes > Saitoellales > Saitoellaceae > Saitoella > Saitoella complicata. The sequence goes on along the minus strand of NW_017567017.1, from coordinate 8,787 downwards.
GGGCGGTGAACAGCAGCAGGGAAAGAGAGTTCAGGGACAGAGGCGGGGAAGCCAGAGTGCTAAGAAGCCCCAGGCTCAGCAGGCTCAGGACAAGTCCGCTGAGACTGCCGCCGTCGAGAAGAAGGAGGAGGCTTCTGATGCGGCTGCTGCTCCGGCTGAGAACAAGAAGGAGGAGGAGGTCGTCGCGAATGGTGTGAACGCACAACAGCAGCAACCCGCTCAGCAGCAGCAGCAACAGCAGCGTGGTCCCCGCCCGCCGAGGCAGTTCAACAACAACAACCGTGTCAGCGGTGGACCTATGTACACCGGTGCACCCCAACATCAGCATCACGGCCAGAGACGTGGTGGAAGGATGGGTGGACAGTACAGGGGTGGATGGGATATGCAGGCGCAGATGCAGCAGATGCAGCAGTGGGATATGAGGCCGTACATCCTCGGACAAATGTGAGTTAAATATTCCGTCTGTTGGATGCACAATGGCTAACGATTGTCTGTAGTGACTACTACTTCTCCCTCGACAACCTCTGCAAGGACCTCTTCCTCCGAAGACATATGGACGGCGAGGGTTGGGTCGCTGTTGCCTTCTTGGCTAACTTTAACCGCGTGAAGCAGTTGACGCTCGATGAGAAGGTTGTCCGGGAGGCGTGTAGGGGAAGTCAGATTGTTGAGGTTAGTCAGGATGGTGAGAAGGCTAGGAAGAGGGAGGGGTGGGAGATGTGGGTTGTGCCTGAGGCGGAAAGGTTGGTTTTCGAGAGGCCTGCGCCTGTTGCTGCGGGTGCGGCTGCGGGTGCTGAGGAGAAGAAGGTCGAGGAGGAGGATGTTAAGGTGAACGGTGTACATGAGGAGGAGAAGACGGAGGTTGTTGCTGAGGTTCAGGCTTGATTTGTTGCCTGCATCTGAAGGGTAATTGTTGGTGGTTTGGGAGGCGTGAAGAGCGCAATTGCATGATTACTGGTTTTGTTCCGTTTTGCATCGATCGACATACAAATGGTTTGCTTTCTTGTTTCATTGTTTTACTTCTTGCACAAAGGGTCTTTTTTAACGATGGGAGTCATGATTATGATCATGATCACATCACACAACGCACAGCGAAGTCGAGTTTACTATCGAGCTCGTCGCACATCAAAAGTTTTTATTTATCTTTTCTTTTATTGCAATTCACGAGTCCTTTTTACCCGCACGGCCGTGAGCTTCACTCGATCGATGCGCTGTCAGCTTTGTACCCCTGAAACCGCTCACTGCGAAATTTAACCTCCTTATAAAGTCCGCCGCCTCGAGCCAATTGCACATTCCTGCCCAACCTCCATACCCATACTACAAGACAATAATGGCTGCTCCCGCTGAGAACTACAAGGTCGCCGACATTGGCCTCGCTGCCTTCGGTCGCAAGGAGCTCGACATTGCCGAGCAGGAGATGCCCGGTCTCATGGCTCTCCGTGAGCAGTACGGTGCTTCCAAGCCCTTGTCTGGTGCCCGTATCGCCGGATGTCTCCACATGACCATCCAGACCGGTGTCCTCATCGAGACCCTCACCGCCCTCGGTGCCGAGGTTACCTGGTCTTCCTGCAACATCTTCTCCACCCAGGACCACGCCGCTGCTGCTATCGCCGCTGCCGGTATCCCCGTCTTTGCCTGGAAGGGTGAGACTGAGGAGGAGTACATCTGGTGTATCGAGCAGCAGCTCAAGTCCTTCAAGGATGGTCAGTCCTTGAACATGATCCTCGACGACGGAGGTGACCTCACTGCCCTCGTTCACGAGAAGTACCCCGAGATGCTCAACGACTGCCGTGGTATCTCTGAGGAGACTACCACCGGTGTCCACCACCTTTACAAGATGATGAAGGAGGGTCACCTCCGTGTTCCTGCCATCAACGTCAACGACTCCGTTACCAAGTCCAAGTTCGACAACTTGTACGGATGCCGTGAGTCCCTCATCGATGGTATTAAGCGTGCTACCGATGTCATGATCGCCGGTAAGGTCGCCGTTGTCGCTGGCTACGGTGATGTCGGTAAGGGATGTTCCGCCGCTCTCCGCGGTATGGGCGCCCGCGTCCTCGTCACCGAGGTCGACCCCATCAACGCCCTCCAAGCCGCCTGTGAGGGTTTCGAAGTCACCTCCATGGAGGAAGCCTGCTCCCTCGGAAACATTTTCGTCACTACCACTGGATGCCGTGACATCATTACCGGCGAGCACTTTGCCAACATGAAGGATGACGCAATCGTCTGTAACATCGGACACTTTGACATCGAGATTGATGTTGCGTGGTTGAAGGCTAACGCTTCATCTGTTTCCAACATTAAGCCCCAGGTCGACCGTTACCTCATGCCCTCCGGCCGCCACATCATCCTCCTTGCCGAGGGTCGTTTGGTCAACCTCGGCTGTGCCACTGGCCACCCCTCCTTCGTCATGTCCATGTCCTTCACCAACCAGGTCTTGGCGCAGATCGAGTTGTGGATGAACCCGGGCAAGTACGAGATCGGTGTTTTCATGCTCCCGAAGAACTTGGATGAGGAGGTCGCCAGACTTCATCTGAAGAAGTTGGGGGTTAAGCTTTCGAAGCTTTCGGATGTTCAGAGTAAGTACTTGGGGATCCCTGCTGAGGGTCCTTTCAAGTCTGACCACTACCGTTACTAAACGGTCTCCGCCTCTCTTTGTGTGAGATGAGGTGATTGGTCGGGTTTGTGTTTGTGTTTTGATTTGATTTTTGTCCTGGGTTGGGTGTTTGTTCAACACATACGGTTTTTCTCTCATCGGCGTTTTCCATTCGGGTTTACCTCTCAACAGGCACCGGAGTCTTTTGTTTCTAAGATTTAAAATTGGGGCGAGGAACGTTTGCTCTCTTCTCGCTCTCTTGGTATAGAGAAGAGCGGTTTAGGAATTGAAATATAGCTTGTTACGAGCAGTTGACGATTCTTTTTGTATCACTTCACCCCCTCGTTCCTGTATAACTGCATCCATCGGTGGCCATGGTCTTCCTCGACATTATTCATTGCGCTGCGTGCCATCACCCTTCAACTCCCTTACCGGTAAACTACGGCAGCATCATACTCGAATCAGATTTGCCTTCGTGGCACTCGTATAGGTCCATAGCATTGTCTGGAGGGTCATCGAGTCGAGTTTGGGAAGTGTCGATGTTTTCGTATGAGAGCTCGCCATGCGGAGTGGTGTGATTAAGCGAGAGTTCGGGTTGAGTGGAGTTCTGGTGTGATCGACAAGCGTATATGACCGGAAGATGGGCATGCTTAATGTTAATGTTAGATCTTGGAGACAGCATGATTATATGCATCGATATCCTTGGCCTTTCGTTCGACACATATGAACATGATTTGCCGCTGGAGGTTGTACACACGCCCGAGGGTGCTTCACATCATAAAAAAGTCCAACTCACAAACCCAATTCGAACCATTCACGCGCTGTAACTTCATGAAATTACTCCCCAGCGCATACCGTCGAGTTTCAGATTTTGGGACGCACGCACGCACCCACCCGAGCTCGAGCCCCCACGCCCACCGGACTACCGGACTTTTCTGCCAACCGCACGCGCAGGAAACCCGTGCGCATACACGAGGGACGTAGGCGATGAGCAGGTGGGTAGCCACCGTGCAATTGAGGACGTCGATAACAAACGAGGGAATACGCAGTGGTTTTGGAGGGTAGATTGCATGATTGTGGTTCGTGGGGGGGGAGGATGAGGTGTGCGGTGCGTATGTTCTGGATACGATTGTGATTGGGGGAGGCGGGTTACGAAGGGACGTTGTATCGATAGATCGGCGAGGGGGCCCTACGTAGGGACTGCGTTGTGGTGGTAGTGGGGTCGCAATGGAAGATTATCCGGGAGAGCCTAGGGGTGCGACCAGATGGATACAGTCCACATCGTAGCTGAGCTTCTGCTGTCATGAGGCGGAACAACTCCTCAGCTCAACGCCTCCATCAGTAGAACAGACAGTCGTGCCGTCACATACAGGCTACATACGACCCATCATTAAATGCCCATTGCGGAGGACGTTCATCGTCGTCTCAACCCGGCTGTTCGCCAGCGCGCGTACCCGTGTCTCGTGCAGGCAGCCGCAAATTAAACCGACGACGTGCCCATACCGCAACCAGATCACCCTCCCTCCTCACTCGCAGCTGGAGGTCGATCTGGTCAGTCACCGTCCACTCCTCTTGCGTTTGTTACCGTCTGCTATCCTCGCCACCGCTCATTGGTCGACGCGCACTAGCCTCGGTTCAAGCACTCACCCCGGCAGTTCCTGCGAGACGCACGACACAAGTACGGTTGCTATTGGGTTGACACTTGCCAGGCAAAGAGACGAATTTGAGTTAGAGTCCGCAGTGTGCGATTAGCCAGCTGCTGCATCCGAGTCGATCCACAGGGGGGATCAGTAGTTAGCCGAGGATTCTGCAGGGTTTCGGTGATCGACGACAATTGAAGAAACGCAGGTTGTTGCAGGAGCAGTTGCGATAGCGATTGCAACAGCGATTACCACGGATTGTTATAAGAGATCGGCTTTCGTTGACAGTGACGTCTGTGTTGGCGTACCACACAGTTCTGCAAGATGATCATGAGCTTGGTCTTTTGGCCGTGGACGTGGTGGAGGACGCGTAACGGGCATACCCGTTCCCTCAAGGAGGATTCACTCAAGTACCGTTGCTTCCTTCCTCCTTCTTTCGCGGATCAGTTTATGCTAACCTCACAACAGTCGTTCCTTCTACCGATTCGCACTTTACGTCACGCATCACCCTACACTCACGATCATGTTATCGGTGTTTACGCTACTCCTACTTTCATATCCGACATTACAAAGCTTCTTTTTGAGACCACACGAACAATTCAAAATCTGGAATTCTTCGCCGCTGGATACACTCCCCCCCGCGACGGACCCGGGAACCTTCGAAGTCGTCCTGCGACAAATGTGGATCCAAGGTCGCTTCATGGGTGTCCTCGACCGAGAAGTCCTCGACAAAGCGTTGAAGATCGAGGAAGCGATGATGGAGACCATGGTGAGGAAGGCGGGGGAGAGGGGGGTGGAGGATTTGTGCGAGACGTGTTTTGCGAGCGAGTATGGGACTTGTTTCATGCATTCCCCGTTTTTGTATTGGGAGGGTGGTGAGCAATTTCGTGCTGATCCGGATTATATGGCGACGATTCGGGAAGGTACGCATCGTGTTAGTCCGTGGGGTGTGACACTGCGTTGGGGCACGGTGTTTGCGGGCAAATATTACGACCCGGATCATCAACTCATCGCAGCGGACGCGGCCGTCGTTGGGTATTTTTTTAAAAGGGAGGCTGTGTGTGGAGAGATTTGGTATGATTCGGTCAAGGAGATGAGGGAGAGGGGGGATGCGGGGGGTGATCCCTGGGATTTGCATTATCCGCGTACGCCGGAGAGTGCGCTCAAACCCATGTTGTTGGAGTATCGCCTCACCCCACTCACCACAGTTAATGTTGCCGTGTTGTCAGCGGCGTATGCGGTTACGTTTGGGTATATGGTCACGAGTCTTCGTCGGCTACGGGCTGTGCAGAGTCGGGTTGGGTTGGCGGTGAGTGCGGTTGTGCAGGTTGTTAGTTCGTTGTTGGCGGCGAGTACGTTGTTGAGTTTGTTTGGGAAGGAGTTGGAGTTGTTGCCGCGTGAGGTGTATCCATTCGTCGTTATCGTTATTGGTGTGGAGAATATGTTTCGGTTGACGAATGCGGTTATTCGGACGCCGAGTTCGTTGCCGGCGAGTCGGAGGGTCGCGACGGCAATGGGGAATGTCGGAGCGAGTTCGTTGATGGCGGTCAGTGCCGATTTGGCGATTTTGGTGTTGTTGGCGATGGCGAGCGTCACGGCCGTCAGGGAGTTTTGCATGTATGCTGCTGTTGCGATCGTTGTGGATTTTATTTTGCACATGACGTATTTCGTGGCGATTTTGAGTGTGGATATTCGGAGGTTGGAGATGAAGGATTATGAGATTACGCAAGAGGGGGATCAGAGGGTGAGATTGCCTATTGATAGGCGTGGGAGCATGGATGGGGAACTGAGTATGCGGGGAAGGCTTTGGGCGGGTGTGGTGTGGGTGTTTAGGGTGTTCGGAAAGGGATTGGCTGGGAGTATCATTCTCCTGTCCTTCGTCGTCGCCTTGAATCTCCATTACAACATGGCACCCGTACAAGGGTTCTTGGATTACTTCACGCCCAAGTTCTGGAGAATATGGTGGAGGCGGCCCGCGGTACCTCTCAGTCCGCAAGAACAAGCCAACCTGGACGCGGCGCCGGCGAATCAGATCAGATCTTTCGCGCAATGGATCTCGATGCAGATGATGCCCACCGTCAGTGAGCTCTTGACGCAAATCGCGCCGAATATAAAGAATTTCTTGGTGGAGGTGCATTATCCAACCTATTTCGTCGTGGACAAGGATCGAAAGATCGATACGACTCCGCTTTCGAATTTGGATTCTGCGGCGGTTTATCTGTGGGCTTGTGTACGGAATCATTTTCGGAGTTTTATGACGGTGAGCATGATTTTGGGGGGTGGAATTATTATTGTTTTGAGGTGCGTTGCGCCGGGGGCGTTTGAGGATGTGCAGTATGAGTTGGATGTTGAGTTGGATGAAGGGCAGGGTAAGAAGAGAGAGACTTTGGAGGTTGCGAATATGGATGCGGCGGCGCATAAGTTGGATGTTGTCATGCTTCAGGCTTCGACGAATGGGCAACACCTCGTTAGTGTTGGCCTTGATCGGAGGATCTTGTTGTGGGATTTGTGGGGCAAGACGAGTAAGAGCTTACCCATGCCGAAAGGGTTGGTGCAGAGCGTCTGGCCGCTGCGAAGCGTGAGCGTCGATGACGAGGGAAGGAGCGTGGTTGCTGTCGCGAAGGGGTGCATTCTATGGTGGAATGTTCTGAACAACACGTTGCCTTTGGTGTTGCCGACTGAGAAAGGCGTGCCGATGACTTCGTTCTTCGTTCGGGCAGCGAAAGCGGCTGCAGGTGGCAACGTTGGAGAAAGCACGTTTGCGAGCGTTTATCAACCGGGGACGGTGGTGGAGTATACGTCGGCTGGAGGTATCGTGAGACATCCGCTCGGGTCCGCTGCTGAGGATAAAAGTGCAGTGACTTGCACGTACAGCAGGAAGCCGGCCCTCAAGGTCTTTACTTCGTTGAACGATGATACCGTGGAAGCGGTCAAGAGGACGGACGGTGGATGGACACTTACACATAAGATTCCGGCTCAGGCGGAGCATGGAGGTGCGCCTACGATCACGAAGTTGATCCCGGTGGATGCGATGGACTTGGTCATCGTTGGCAGATCTGCCGCGGTGGACATCTACTCGACCGCGTCTGGTGACCTGCTGCATACGATCGAAACAGGCGAAGTGAAGGATCTTCGTGCGACTACTGCACCGGCAACGACCTGTAGCTGTGGCTTCAAGGCCATGCCAACGTTGACGATTGCATACACGGAAGTTCAGACTGGCGCGTTCGTGATGAGGACCTTGCGGTGCAAGGATGGACCCATTTGTCTGCGTCCGCATCATGATCCTGAGGCGAACTGTCTGGCATTGTATAGTGCCGAGGAGAGCTCGCATAAGATGAAAGATCCGGGACAGTGGCAACTCCTCGATGGGAATTTCGTCATCGGATTGAAGTCGGTGCGTGTGCAGCCTGTGGAGACGGCCGGGGTTTCTGGTGCACTGAGAAGGCGGGGCCAAAAGTCCTCCCCTTCGAAGAAGATGATTGAGGAAGAAAAGTGGGAAGCATGGGCCATGATGGCCAACGGAGACGTCATCGTGACTGCGATCTCTCATTACGGTGACGACGGTGAAGCATTATTGTTTAATCATTTGGGACCGGTCTGCAAGATCGGACGGCGTTCTTTGGTTGTTGGGTTTGGGAGTTGCATCAAGCTTATCACATTTGGAAGAAATAATGGGATTACTGGGACGGTGGATCACGAGACACACGAGGAGGAGTTTGCAGATGGGTTGGAGTTTGCGAGGAGGCGGCAGCAGACCAGGAGGGGGTATCGCGCGCTGCCTTTGGTGTGAATTGAAGTGATTTGTACGAGTATGTGAGGCAGATATAAGTTAGGTTCTACAAGAGTATATCATAATATGTATTTCTATCCATCATGATTGGCTCTCAAACTCCCTAATGGCCAGTACGTCAAGTTGTTCGGGCAAGAGCTGCTCCAATGTATCTTCATTCTGGGGCGGGGCGATGTCCATTGTCGACTTCGTCGAAGGAACTGAGAAAAACGTCAAAGGGATACCTGACCAACTTATCAAGTCAGATGACAAAACGGTTAGGGTTAGGGTTAGGGTTAGTCCCGGTGTCTATGAGTACCTCATCAACGGTAAACAGGCTGAGCGCACTGATAGCTAAATTCAGATGTTGACACTTTGCCTAGTCACAATCGGTACACCTCCTCAAAATATCACACTTATCATCGACACCGGTTCGTCCGATCTCTGGGTCAACACCAACGCGAGCTGTTCAGCCTTCGACGACAGCGCCGATGCTGCTCTCTGCAATCAACTCGGTGTTTACGATCCGACGAACTCGTCCACCTTTGTGAATTACACCGCTACGGATGAGTCGTTCATCCTCAATGTTACGTATTTGACTGGTTACGTTCTCGGGAGTCAAGGAAGCGAGACGGTTGGCTTGGGATCACCGGAGGTGCGAATCAGTAATATGACGTTTGGGCTTGCGGAAGAAAGTCCGGTTGGGGTTGGGATTATGGGTATCGGGTTCGAACTCAATGAAGCCGAGGAGATCATGTTTCCGACGATCGTTGACCAGCTAT